>NW_018128084.1:229045-240188 GCF_001952655.1 Monopterus albus | reverse complement strand
GAAAAGAGGGGCTGGGAGAGGGGGGAACTGAGGATGAGGATGAGGACGAGGATGTATCATAAAATAAATTGGAAAAGGGAAGAAGAAAATCTAGAAGACATGTTTGAAGAAAAGAGTTAGAAGAAGTGAGGGTCAGATAAGAGATGGATGCCGGATGATGAGTAGAGGTTAGGAAGGAGAAGGAAATCAACTGAATTTAATGCCAAAAGAGTTTGACCTTCAGACAGCAGAGGAGGACTCAGGAGAGGAGAGGAGGATGGATTACCTAGGTGGAGGAGGAGGAGGACCCGGACAACATTACCTTGTGGGAGGGCTGAATAATATCAGACAAGGAGAGTGAGGTGGAGAGAACAGGGAGATAATGGATGATAATGGCCAATGATGCTTGGAAAGAATGATGCAAATAATGAAAAGGAAGAGCTGGCTTCAAAGCGTGACTAAGGCTGAGTCTCTTAGGAACCTCCAAATTCACAGTTCATTGTATGATAGTTTGATTATTTGCAAAAAAAAATTAAAAAAGCTAATGCTGAATCAAGTGACAACAAACAAGTCAACAGATGCACATCATCGTAGATGGGAGCTAAAAGCAATGAAAATGAGATTAGAGCATGGATCAAAGAATGGGAGGAGAAGTGGTCCATTTGGTATAATGGAGAATGAATAATAAATAAATAATGAATATTTAATTGATCATGATATGCAGCAGATGTAGTAAGGCCTGATGGATTATTTCCTCTTCATGCTCAATGTGATGATCGCATAATTTAGCACTATAATGTATTTAGGGCTATTAAAAACTACTTTCATCCTCCAGTAATCTGCTGGTTTTTCTTTTTATAAAATGTCAGAAATGTATGAGAGATGTCAGTCACAGGCTCCTAAAGCCCACAGTGACATCTTAAATTTGCTGGTTTGAGCAAACATATTTGATTTACAATGATATAAGAGAGAAAAGAAGAATTTAGAAGCAAAGTTCTAATTGATCAGAAAGTGACCAAACTACAGTTTATTTCTTCTATAGTCTTCCTCTTCTTTGACGTTTTGATGCTCTTCCTAGGTCTGAGGACTATTGGTGTGATCACCAAATTGGATTTGATGGATGAGGGCACGGATGCACGAGATGTATTGGAGAATAAACTGCTGCCGTTGAGAAGAGGTGTGTGTTTCTTTGGCTTTCTCTTCCAGCCCTTCACTTTTAGTTTCTCTCCCTGTGTTCTCCCAGTATGCAATAACTCGGCCCTTGTTTCTCTGTTTATCTCGCCCGTGCTATTGCAACATTGTCTCTCCTGATTATCATTCATTAGATCCCCCAATATGGTGCATGTTTATTCACTCCCAGGTTATATCGGAGTGGTCAACCGCAGTCAGAAGGACATTGATGGCAAGAAAGACATTAAGGCAGCTTTGGAGGCAGAGAGGAAATTCTTCTTATCCCACCCATCTTACAGGCACATTGCTGATAAAATGGGCACCCCACGCCTGCAGAAAGTGCTCAATCAGGTGATCACAGATTTACTCCCAGTGTTTTCCCACAGTGCACTTTACATAATTAATAAGAGAGCGGCCTACTTTTCTTTTTGTACACCACATCAGTGTGGGTGATACAAGACTATAAGTAGGTGGAAAATGCACTCTCTCTTTCTTGTTCAGCTCCTAATAATATATACTTTTACTCAGGCAGGCAGGCATTCCACATTTTCTCTGCATTGTTACTGTATGAATGATGCTTCTTCTGAGATTCCAGTGAAATATACTGCCTTGATTGTTAAATGACAGTATAGCCAAAATGCCAATAATACAATCTACATAGCTTTATATGATTTTGACTTGTTTGTCATTTTGCTGACTTTGTGTTTCCATAGCAACTGACCAACCACATCCGAGACACCTTGCCAGCTTTCCGCAGCAAGCTGCAGTCCCAGCTGTTGGCTCTGGACAAGGAGGCAGAAGAATACCGGGGATATCGACCTGATGACCCGTCTCGCAAAACCAAGCAGCTGTTGCAGTCAGTGCCCCATTTTTCTCACAGCAAGGGCATTTACATGAGATTTATTTCAAATAAAATATGTAACCATCCTTCATTCCCCTCTTTTACAGCATTTATTTTGTATATCAGAAGTAATTGTTGGTCTTGCTATATGTAATTGTTGCCTCTGTTGTGTTGTGTCTCAGGATGGTGCAGCAGTTTTCTGTGGATTTTGAGAAGAGGATTGAGGGTTCAGGAGATCAGGTGGACACGGTGGAGCTATCTGGTGGAGCAAAAATCAACCGCATCTTCCATGAGCGTTTCCCCTTTGAACTGGTCAAGGTGATATATTGTGCATAAAAGAAGATGGCACTGCAGAAGATGGGGCAGCTTTTTCCTCAAATCAGGCCATAGCCAGGGTTATAAAGTGATTGAAGTCACGAGTCCACATTTCCTCAACACACCCTCAGAAAATTCTGATCAGATATGAAAAGTAAAAATATTAACTACATATTTGGATTTTTCACATTTAATTTATTAAAAAATGCATCTTGAAGTCCGAATACAGGCCTAAATGACTTGCACAGATACTTTGTGTAATCCACTTCCTCTGTTTTCTTTGTTCTTTGTACTGATTCCTCCCACCTCCTAACACATACATTGGTCAGTGTTGTTCTGTTTGTGATTTGCTGTTGAATGATCTCTACACAGTTTCATTATGCTTAAACTTGGTGCTATTTTCTCTCTCTTTTTATTTATTTATTTATTATTATAATATTATATCAAACTGTTTCTAATATTAATTCAAACTGTTTCTCATTTTTTACACATTTTATAACTCCATTTTCTGTGCCCACCTTTGACAATTCTCCTCTCTGCCTCAGATGGAGTGTGATGAGAAAGAGATGCGGCGTGAAATCAGTTATGCCATAAAGAACATCCACGGTATCAGGTAAAAATGTATCTCCCAGGCTATAATCTGTGATTTTTTTGTTCCAAACAGTGTCTACTTGTTGAACATCTATCTATCTATCTATCTATCTATCTATCTATCTATCTATCTATCTATCTATCTATCCATCCATCCATCCATCCAAAAAGGGTGTCCAAATCTGTTAATATGGTGGACACCATAGCAGAAAATCTAAATAAAAATACCGATCTGTGAATTTTGTTTGCCAGCAGCCTAAGCATGCATGATTTGGTTTGGATGGGGATTTATGACCAAGGGAGGAGCATGCTGTCCTTTTCCTTTTTTACAGTTCAGTCCAGTCCTCTGTGTGTGTCACTATATTCAGCAGTGGTTAGCCACCACAACCAAAAAATGTGCCACCCAAGAGAAAGAGAATCTTACATTTAAAGAAACATCACGTTTTGGTTTGAATTTCTTTAAAAAATGATAGCAGGTCCACTATGTACAATGGCCGACATCACATCTTTCAGTCACATCACTACTAATGCTGGTAATGACTTCTTCATTGTTGTAATTATAGACTGTGTATAAAGTCTGTGTTTGCTGCTGTTACACAAGTACAGATTAAAAGCAAATGGGATGTTTGAGTAACCACAACCAGTATTACTTCTACAATAAACTCCGTGTAATTTTGTTGAGTATTAGGGTTGTTTCATCATCTCTTTCCCATTCTCCTTTGTTGTCTCCAGGACTGGACTTTTCACCCCAGACATGGCATTTGAGGCCATTGTGAAGAAGCAGATTATAAAGCTGAAGGAGCCTTGTGTCAAGTGTGTGGACATGGTTATCCAAGAGCTCATTAACACTGTGCGCCAGTGCTCCAACAAGGTAACTCTTCTTTTTATGGGACCTCTTGTATGGCTGTAATACCAGCTTGTTTGTTTCTAGTTGAAAAATAGATGGGATAAGGAGGACAACTGAGAATTTCAGTTTTCCATTTGGCTCTGGATCTGGTACTGTCTTATTCATCATTCCAAGTTTGTGATGTGTTTCTAGTTGGAATGCTACCCAACGCTGCGTGAGGAAACTGAGAGAATTGTGACTTCTCATATCAGAGACAGAGAGAGTCGGGCTAAGGACCAGGTAACACTTGTTAGTTTTGAAGATACATAAAGAGATATACTATATATTCATATTCAGTTCACTCACTATGATGTGAGCAAATTACAAACAAGGTACCAGTTATCCCAACACATTATTATTGATATACATTCAGAGAAATAATTTGAAATTTGGGAAGATACATTTACTCATTTTCTTGCTGTGATGTGGATGAGAAAACGGATGCCACTGTCATGACTGTATGCTAAATATGAAGCTATAGCCAGCAGCCGGTTGTCTTAGCTTAGCAGAAAGACAGGAAACAAGGGGAAGAAGCTAGTTTGGCTCTGTGTGGAGGTAACAAAATCCATCCACCAGGCCCACAAACACTCACATATTAACACGTTACATCTTATTTGTTTAAACTGTACAAAAAGTAAGCAAGTTGTGGTTATATGTGTGGTTTTGTTTTCAGAGATGAGCTAGCTGTTTGTACAACTATTTTTTCTAGTTTTCATGCTAATGTAAACCACCTTGTGGCTCTAACTACATATTTTGTATACAGATATGAGAATGTATTGCATCAGTCATCTGGTCTAATTCTCTAACTTCTCTGACACTTAGTTTGCATTAAATGTTGTGTGTGTGTTTTCAGGTTTTGCTGTTAATTGACATCCAGGTCTCTTACATCAACACAAACCACGAGGACTTCATTGGCTTTGCTAAGTAAATACTCTGTTAGCCTGGGTCCATATTGCATATTACTGAGCATATCAGGCTAGTGAAAAAAAAATGTTTAAAGGATCTCATTCCATCTCTATTATGTTTTTTATCCTCCATCTTCCTCTGTGTTCACCTTGTTCACTCCATCATCCTTTCACTCCTGCCATGTCTGTTTCGTTGCTGCTCCACCGCAGTGCGCAGCAGAGGAGCAGTCAGACTAATAAGAGCCAGAGTTCTGCAGGAAATCAGGTAAGCATTTGTCACGTCTTGTGTGTCATACACAAATGGCAGAGCACATGGCCATGGGAGTGCTGCACACCCACACAGTGGCAGGATGGCTCTTGCAGAGAGAATACAAATGGAATGAAAGAGATCTGCTGAAATGTCCTGCCCTATATCATTTGAGCATTGCACACATTTTATGTTCTATACATCTTTGCCTTGTTTTTATATTTTACTATTTTTACAATTTGAGTTTTAGCCATGCATGCAGTATTCTTTAGTGGGGCACCACTAAAGTGCTTGGTTTTATTTTTATAAATCGCATTGGGTTCTATTACTTTATGCCACCATCATCACTGGTGCTGTTGTTGAGTCATTTCCCTTTGTTTGAACCCCTCCTGTGTCATCAAGGTGCCACTTTGCATTTCATCCCCATCCCTTAATGAGAATCTCAGCAGCCCTCTTATGGGTGTCTGTTGGTAAGTATCACTCATTGTGGGTTATGGGTTGCAATATTATTTGTACCTGCAATAACATTTCTGCCCATTGTGTGGTGCTCTCCAGCACTCCGGCAAAGAACTTGTCATTTTCTCATTTTCTATTGTGGCAGGTCAAGAATGGTAAAATGGTTGTTTAAGCTACTGCTGGGCAGAGGCATTTTCTTTAAGAGAAGTTGAATTTTTTTAGTGCTACAGGGTGTCTAAAACCCCCACATTCCTTCCTGTTGCAGACCTCCTCTCCTCCCGCATCAGGCCTGATTGTAAGAGTTTACTGTCTAACCATTTACTCTTTAACACCCCCTCCACCCACCAAGGCCTGCAGACTACAAGGGGTTGCCAACTAGACAAATACAACTTAAACATTCCCTTGGTTTGGCAGTTACAGTATCTAAAAGTGTTAGAAATATGATTTGTTTTTAGCATTGTTCTATGGATCCAGCCACAAAACAGTTCTTTCTTTTGTGCCTATGATAGATAGGCTTTGGGTAACCTCCTTAGTGAGTCTTAGGCAGTGCAAGACTGACAGATAATCTAACCTTATCATCACTTGGCACTGTGTGCACAGACCTGTTTATCTAGGGCTTGTAGGGTTAATACACCTAACACAGAAGACACACGTGTGTTATTGTGTGCTTGATGCACTTAACACAGTGGTCACTTAACAATCTACCACAGGCTTCTACTTCATTTTCCCTTGAATGCACTGACACACCATCACATGCTCTGGCTGAGTCACAAAGACACAATGACACACCTAACCTGACCCCCACACACATTTCATTGCAATTCATGCATTGATGATGTGCACATATTACTTTTGGGCTAGTTTTTGCCATGATATGTTGTACAGGTTTGTTGTTTTAGAGATAGGTGAGTACTTTCTTAATAGAATCTTTATAGATACAAAGCTTTTGTCATCTTTTGATTTTCTTGTTCTTATATTTTAAATGTATTTTTATACATTACAGCTGTTTCTTAATTTCTGACCTTTACCCTCCCCTCAGGTGATCCGCAAAGGCTGGCTGACCATCAACAACATCAGCATCATGAAGGGAGGTGCCAAGGAGTACTGGTTTGTGCTGACTGCTGAGAGCCTCTCCTGGTTCAAGGATGATGAGGTGAACTTTTAAGCTGCTACAGAACTGATCAAAATACTGTGCAATGTGAAGGTGGTCACTGGTAGTGCTGGACCTACAGAGAATTATCACCTGAAACTGCAGCTCCTCATAGTTCAGCAGCATTTTACCATCTTTTTAGCTCATTGCTTTGGTTCTCTGGCCTGCAGCTGTTGTGGCTCACTCTCACCACTCTCATGATGTCTTTGGCCACAGCCGGCATCTGTTTTCAGAATCAAAAACACTGTACACTATTTACCCACCACCAAACATTTGACAGACAAAGCTAACAACTTTAACAACTGTATTTACTAGCTAAAGCACCAGATAGCCTAAGAGTTAGAGGGTCTGGGGTCCTGTACCCTTTTGACATATTTATTCAGGATCCAATGAGGGTGGGTTGGATATAAATATGTGCAAGTTTTATGTTTTGTTCATATGTCTTCTGGACGTGGAGGAGATTACTTTACATTGTTGTTAAATTGCTTAGAAAAAGTAAAGAATAGTGTGTGGAATTGTCCTTTATGTAATGAACTACACTGCAAAAACACATCTTAGAATGATGATGATAACATATATATATATTATGCACAATGGAAGCAACTGTGTTCATACATATCAATATGGATAAATGACTCCAGTCTCTTGGATGTCTTAAAAAGCAAAATTCTGTCATTTTTATTTCCATTATCATTGATCGTATAGACCAACAACATAAAGGTTTGGTAGGAAAGCTCACCGTGTGCACCAGAAAGTCTGCATTTGTCCATCCTGCTGGCTTATTTGGCGGGCTGTTGTCTATCTGCCTGTCTGTGCCTGCTGTACAGGTTGGAGGATATTCTGCACAGCAAGTGGAGATAGGCGGACACACTGCAACTCTTTCAGCCAGTTGGTGTTGTTGCTTGTTTAGGCTCTTGCCCCCGGTGCAGTTCCAAGAGAGATTCACACTATAGAACATTTTACAAAAATAGAAACCAAGACATTATTGTTTCCTCCAGCCTTCATTATCAGATAGCTGTTTATACATTATGTAGTTCCACTTAGGTTAACTAAACTTGAGGCCAATTTGCTAATTGTGAGCATAAAGTGTTTAGTGAGTAGTATATCATCACAATGATGAAGCAGTTTACTGTATCACTTATGTATATGAAGAGTTTGGTTGTGGTTCTGTCATTCACTCCTTCTTTCCATTCATCTCTCCCCTTGTCTTTGAGTTTCCCCTCTTTCTTCTCTCCCCACCTTTTTCCACTGGGAGTTTAGGCATTTGCTTCTCTTTTGCAAATTTGGAACAGTCCCAGTTCCAACCAAATGTTCACTCATAGGCACCCAAAATATATGAAAGCAAGCTCAGCCCTCAGACAGCACAGCACTGGGCCTACAGATTGTCATTTGATACGTTAGAGTGGTAATGTCAGAAATTATAGACTGTTGGTTTCGGCTTGTGTATTTCTGTTTTACACTCTGTGAACTTTCTATAGTCACATACGTGTGCATATGGACACGTTCGTACACCGTTCTCTCTCTCTTGGTGTGGTTCGCAGTTACTTTGGAATGGCTCACATTCTTGGCAGGAAAATCACAAGTTTTTAATCCAAACATTCTCTAATGTTTCAGCCGAGAGAAACCTCTCTATTAAATATCAATACTCCCCTGTTTTGTTTCTTACAATTCATAACCAGCTATCACATCAAGTCACAGTTTTGCTTTGCATAATATTCCAGTAAAAATGTTTCAGGTCAGCTCTGTCTTTTCATACTTTCACCACAAACCATCAACATAACTGAACTATCACTCATTTAAATGTAAAGCATCCCATGTATACATGTATTCTTTGTGCACTGGGGCTTTTGCTGATGAATTACTTGCACCAATTGCAAAACATTTCATAAAAGCTTTTTGCAGTTATTTGACACCACAGCAACCTAGTACACAGCAGTGTCCTGCGCCTTAAGACTTCCAAGTCCATTTTGGCCACCCAGTGAAATAACTTGACTGGAGGTGTCTGACTGTATTTTCAAACTCCATTTGATTGATTGGCCCTTCATTCCTTTGGCCTGTGTTTGATGCTTTGCAGCCACATTCGTTCCTCCCCCTTCCACCAGACCACATCTTCATCAGAGCACTAGTCTAGCAGCCTGTACACTCACTCATTCATGCTATAAATTATGCAAGCTTGTTATTTTGTGAGTTTTGGCTTTTATCACTCTGGCTCAAAATTCAGATGTTTAAACTCTTTTTTTCAACAGTAATTTGTCATATTTTCAGTTAGTGTTGAAAAAGTGTGACTTGTTTATTCCAAAAAAGAAATGAAAAGGAAGTAGTGAATGTTAGAATGCACATAGGACAAAATACAGATGAATACAAATCAAATACAGATTATTAATAGAATAAAAATAGCAAAGGCTGAGGAGGAAGCAACAGATGCAAAAAAAAAGGACTTGGAGACTTGAAATACCAATAGGGAGACAGAGTGAGCGACACAGAAAGACAGACTGACAGAAGAGGGTCCATGCCCAGTCTAACCAATGTGCAGACTACTGTACACCAGTATGACAATGAACAGGTAGTCTGAACACTGGGTGGACGGAGCCGGAGTTAAGAGCCAGGCCTTGTGCGCTGTTTTCTGCCATTCCAGATGCTTGCAGCTGTGTTGTCTGTGCCCTCCCTTCTCCCCTCTCCATTTTGGCAGATAGGATCCCGTCTATCGAAAAACTTCTCGGAACCGTAATGTGCCACATCCGTGTTTTGCCTCTTTCCTCCTGGCTTTTGAGGCATGGCTCCTTGTGTGTTTATTTGTTTTGGTAGACATTGGAGTTCTGGATCCCCTCGCGGTCCATTTTGGTCACGCCGGCCATGAAGAGTATCCAGCCTTGACGTGGCATATTCGCTCAGACAACTGGGACAGAGTGGCTGCATGTTCAGGGAGGGGATATCACAAAAAAAGAGGGAAAGGGAGAGATGGAGGGGGGCAGGAGGTGGAGGGGGTAAGTGAGTGAGAAAGGGAGAAGAAGCGAGAGGAAGAAGGAGGAGACCTGTATGACCATATATGGGCTGTAGTGACCCCATGGGGAATACAACACAGTAGGGCCTACTGAGTTTTCTTGTCTTCTTCCTCTCTCCTCATCATCCCTAAGTCTTACCTGAAACCATCTACCACCGCTTTCCAGACCGTCAGACCAGATGTGGACTTTTTTCCGCAAATCTTTTGCAAATCCATTTTTGTGGTTCTTTTCCTTTGTCTGTCCTCCTCCTTCGCCTGCCATCTCTTTCTCCCTCCTTCTTTGGTTCTCTGTGTGCTGCTAAGCACTACCAGATGTTGAGTTTTAAGGCCAGGCTGTCATTTAATCTCTCTCTCTCTGGCTCTCTCTCCCTCCTTTAAAAAAAAATCAGACAGGAAGTGGGCCCCTCTGGAATGGAAAGAAAAAATATTGAAAAAATATAGAGGGGGAGGGATAAAAGCAAAAAGACCAAGTTAAGAAAGATGGAGGTTTGGATGAAGTGAAAAATGAAGAGTGGAGTTTCTTGATCCACACACTATTTAGAAATCTGGACGAGTTTGTTTTACAACCTAAATTATGACAACCCGGAGTCGAGTCCAGGATGCAGAGTCGCAGTCTTACACGCCTCTCTGCTGTCTCCTTGCAGCTGCTACCCACCCAACGCTCCCAGTACCCCATAGAGACTGCGTCTGCCCCCCACCCACCTAAATTATATAAATCAAGAATCAACTCCAGAGGAGTTATTCATAAGAACCTAATTAAAATTAAGATGTCTCCTCTTATAGTAGAAAGTAATAGGACAATCAAATGTGGACTATTACATATCAGATCTCTCTCATCTAAATCTCTGTTAGTGAATGATTTGATAAGTGAACATCACATTGACTTATTGTGTCTTACTGAAACATGGTTACAGCAGGAAGAATATGTCAGCCTAAATGAATCCACTCCACCTAGTCACAGTAACTGTCACATCCCTCGAAACACAGGAAGGGGTGGAGGTGTGGCAGCGATGTTTGACACAAGCCTATTAATCAACCCTAGACCTAAACATAGTTATAACTCATTTGAAAGTCTCACCCTGAGTCTCTCACACCCAAACTGGAAAACTCAAAAGCCTGTTCTGTTTGTTATTGTATACCGTCCACCTGCTCCTTATTCAGAGTTTTTAAGTGAATTCTCAAACTTTCTGTCTGATTTAGTGCTTAGTACAGATAAAATAATCATAGTAGGCGACTTTAATATTCATGTAGATGCCGACAATGACAGCCTCAACAATGCATTCTGTTCATTATTAGACTCAGTTGGCTTCTCTCAAACTAAATAAACCCACTCACTGTTTTAATCACACTCTTGATCTGGTTCTGACATATGGCATCAAAACTGAACACTTAATAGTTTTTCCCCATAACCCTCTTCTGTCTGACCATTTTCTAATAACTTTTGAATTTACATTAATGGATTATACTCTATGTGGGAAACAATTCCACTACAGCAGATGTCTATCTGGCAATGCTGTTACCAAGTTTAAGGAAATAATTCCATCTTTATCTACTTCAGTGCCGTTTGCCAACACAGTGGAAGGAGGCCACCTTAACTTGACT
>NW_018128084.1:210440-226866 GCF_001952655.1 Monopterus albus | reverse complement strand
TCTCCTCTCCTCTCCCTATGCTTCTATATGCCACCATTACACATTACTCACTTTGTGCCCCCTCTCTCCCGTAGTGTGTCCTCTCTCTCTCTCCCTGTACCTTTCTGCAGGTTGCCCTGGCCTTGGAGCTCTACGTCTCTGATGAGCAGTCACCAGCCACATCGACCTGATCAGTGTTTGATTGTTGTGTCTTGTTGCTTTTCTTCTTTTGTCTCTCCTCTATCCACTCACCCCAACCGGTCGAGGCAGAAGGCCGCCCACCAAGAGCCGGGGTCTGTCGGAGGTTTCTTCCGTTAAAGGGAGTTTTTCCTCCCCACTGTCGCCAAGTGCTTGCTCAAGGGGGATTTGTTGGGTTTTCCCTATATAATAATATTGATAACAGTAAGGTCTAGACCTCACTTTGTAAAGTGTCCTGAGATGACTTTTGTTGTGATTTGGCGCTATACAAATAAAATTTGATTTGATTTGATCCTAAGCATCCATCACGGCGCTTCTCTGAATGTGCTGGTACCTCAGAAGACCAGCATTATATCTGACCAGCATGTTATCTGGATATCCAGTGCTCTTTTATATCTACATTTTCCCCATTTTTACCACAGCCAGAGTTTCCTCAGCCTTCGGCTTCCAGCGCTCCCTGACAAAACGCACCGTGAAGTGTGTTGACCTACGCTGTAATGACTTCCACATGTGCTTTTCTTCTCCTGTTCTCTTTTTCTGCTTCCCCTTCTCCACCCACTCCCCCATTTGTCTTACTTTAATTTCTATCCCATTCCTCCTCTCTCCTGTCACCCCTTACTCTCTCTACTGACACCCCTCCCTTTAAAATTTCACCTTTCTCTTACCATAACCATATAATGCTGTTGTTTGTGTCGGCATCATTGTAGAACGAATAAAAAAAACAAGCAAAAAAAAACAAAGGGACAGAATTTTGTTAGTCATCAGAGTGCTCGTGATTCATACCTTCTGTTTTCCTCATTCACAGGAGAAGGAGAAAAAGTACATGCTCCCACTGGACAACCTGAAGGTCCGCGATGTGGAGAAGAGTTTCATGTCCAGCAAGCACATATTCTGCATTTTCAATACAGAATCAAGGTCAGCTGTGAGATCTGAAAGTTTCTACTTTTTAGATTTGCAGCTAATGTGCCTGCAAATAAAGCACGACTTAATAGCAATCACATGCAACAGATGAAGTTAGTGTTCAAGACCTGTGTACTGGTGCAGCTGAACTATGTTCTAGATTAAATGCTATGTACAGTACAGTACATGTGGCTACATATGTGTGTGAGTGCTGGCTAGAAGTACTTTCAATAGCTCTGCAGCACAGCTTGTGAAGTCTGTCATATCAGGAGTGTAAAATGACATTTTACAGTGAGATTATTAGAAAACAGGGTCCTTGAAGGTGCTGATGTTGTAATAGTGGGTTGGTGATAATAATACAGGAAAAGCAAATATCTGATTGCCCTGTTGGGACCATAACCTGCTCATAACACTGTAAATCTGTTTAAAATATAAAGTATTATGCCTGATATTTCAGTACCTGGTGCAGAAGGTCCTCTAAAAAGTTATATGTAGCTTAGTTCCTTCAACCCATTATGTACCTCTGTGCTGAACACCTAAAAAGGGTTAAACAGCAAAATATTCCACATGGAAGGAGGCACCCAATCTAATAGACTGTCAATACTTCCAGATGGCAGAGTTCATTTCTTTTGTCGAACACTTTTCGTAACAATAGGGAGCATTGTCCACAGGTTGAATCATCTAGTATTTCACAATGAATAGCAATAAAGGTGATGAAGGTCCAAAAAACTGAAAAAGGATTTGTGTGTCATAAAATACACTCCCTAGTATTTAGTATTTTTTGACACATGGTTGTGTAAAATATTAGCTCTGGTGACTTCCACTCATACATGTGTCATTGTGTTCAGAAACGTGTATAAGGACAATCGAACCCTGGAGTTGGCATGTGACTCTCAGGATGATGTGGACAGCTGGAAATCTTCTCTCCTTCGTGCTGGAGTCTATCCTGAGAAGACCACTACGGTTAGGAAACTTATATATTCTCCATGTAGCTGGTCCTTTACTCCTTTTGTGTTTTTTTTTAGCTTTAGTTCCCCTGTTCTGTCTGATCCTAGAGTATTAATTACAATATGTCCCTGTCCTGCATTATGATTATTTAAATTTTACCAGTTAGTGTTCCAACCTTTGAAACATTCCAGATTTTAGTGTATTTTACGGGGCAATATTGTAAAGAAATATAATTAACATTGGTTAATACAGTAGCATTTTGCCTTATTACCCTTTATAAAAGTGCAAATGCTGTCATTTGACTAAAATCATAAGCACCCCACACTAAACTGTCAGATTCGTCTAACACACCCAATATTTTTATTCCTGTATTCTCTTTGCCTTCCTCAAAAAAAACATTTCTCCTTTCTTCCACTACAGGTTGAGAGTGAGACCACGAGCACCACAGATAACTTCTCCATGGACCCTCAGCTGGAGCGTAAAGTGGAAACCATCCGGAACCTGGTGGACTCCTACATGGCTATTGTCAACAAGTGTATCCGGGACCTTATCCCTAAGACCATCATGCATCTCATGATCACCAATGTATGTGGATAATCTCTGTGTGAAAGAGTGACCATCAGAATGCCTGAATTTTTTCTTCACTCACATTTATGATTCATCATCCTGCACTTCCTCTCTACACCACTAGGTGAAGGAGTTCATCAATGCAGAGCTACTGGCCCAGCTGTATTCTGCAGGTGACCAGAACGCCCTGATGGACGAGTCTCAGGAGCAGGCCCAGAGGAGGGATGAGGTGCTGAGGACTCACCAGGCCCTGAAGGAGGCCTTGGCCATCATTGGTGACATCTCCACATCCACTGTCACTGTCCCCCTGCCTCCGCCTGTCGACACATCCTGGGTGGGAGGATCCAGTGGTGGTCGCAGGTAAAGTCAAATTAAAAGGATTATACACATTCATACTATGATCATTTTTAATAAAAAAAATACAATAATTTCAAAAGCCTTTACTATTTTTAACTATGTTCTTTGTTCCCTAAAAAATATTCTGTACTACATTCTTTCACCTCAGGTCTCCTCCTCCCAGCCCCACTGCCCCCAGAAGGATGTCTTCAGGCCAGCGACCGACTCCTCGTGGTGCCCCGCCACCACCAAACCGCCCAGGACCCCTGGGGCCCTTCAATAACAGTGCTGACAGCCCTCAGGCTCCAAGCCGCCCAAACAGGGCCCCTCCTAGTATCCCCAGGTGAGTGCAGCCCTTACAGATGTTGTCCACCAGAAAGACACAAAGCATGCTTTTTAAATGGTTTTATGAGAGCAGGAATTTAAAATGAAATTTCCCATTGGGTTTCCTAGGGTATTGTATACTGTATATCAGTGTTTCTGAGTGAAATGTGGAAGCACTTAGAAAACAAAATTGTCTATTAACCATTGATGCACAGCAAAAACATCTTCTGTCTTTTTACATTTCATTAAAAATCACAATATTATTGAAAAACTAAACCACAGAGTGCATTTTTGTGACAGCATTACACTGTACATCATCGAGTTTGCCTGCTGTGAATCAAATCTCAGCTGCTCTTAACAGATGGTTCATATCTGTCACTAGATCAGGAGTAAACACTTCTATCATCAGATGAAATCAACTCTGCTGCAGCTTCTAAAGCAAGCAAACAACAGCTAAAAAAGAAAGCTAGATATCATCTCAGCATTTAATATCAACACAGATTAGTTTTAGGTGGTGTAGAATTTTAATTTTATTGTAAACATGGGACTAAAATTTCAACAGTACATGTGGTTATACACACAGCATTAAAAGCTGTTGGTAAAACTGTTGGAAAGTCTCTGTGCTAAGCCTACCTGCTGCTACAGTAGGGCATTGAAGGTAGTATCACTCTTCTTATTTAACTTTGATGCACGAAAACAAATACGTGTATTTCCCAAAATGTCTTTATATTTCTCAGTTTTCGTGCTTAACTTGTCTGTTGTGTTGAGACACTGAAGACAGTTGTAGCATTGGTACTTGAGAGAGCTGTTATCCAGAATAAGTTGTGAAAATAGGAAGAGGAAAATACATTCATTTTTCTTTCTGTATCCTATTTGTAATATAAACAGAATTTATTAAATTCATGTCAATATTAAAGATTGCTCTCTTCTCTTCTCTTCTCTTCTCTTCCTTGTTCTTTGAAACTATGCTAACTTCTCATTATTCACTCTCTTCCTTAGCCGGCGGCCTCCTCCATCTCCTACAAGACAAGTCCCACCATAAACATCCAAAGAGGGTTCCTCATTCCCTTATCTCCCTCCCTCATCCACCCCATCCCTCCTTTCTTAGCCATGGCTCTGCTGTCCAGGTCTCTCCTTTGTCTTTAACTCCTCTGACCCTCACTTTCCTGCTAGGTGACGATGTTGATATATCTATGTACAGTATGGTACTTGTCTCGTGGTGTATGTGTATGTGTGCTTGTTGCTCGCCTGTGTTCCAGGTTTGCTTAGCAGATCCACTACCCAGTTTCAGTCCCTGGAATCTCTTTCCCCCTCACAAACCCTTCCCCAAGTTAGCCATTATTCCCACTTGCTGCTTCTACATGAAAATATGCTCAGCGGTCGTACTGTCATCCAAAACGCAGCATGGCACATAAGCTGCTATTATTGCATGGGAGTGTGTGTATGTAGAGTATGTGTGTGTGTGTGTGCGTATGTATATGGTGTGGGTGGGTGGGGGACTAATTTGCCTATATGTAGGCTGAGTTTGAGTTAATAATTTATTGCATATTGCCCCTCTACAGTAAGTGTTAATTATCAGCTTAATGTTCTCTTAGGAACAGAAGTTGTATATTAGTACAGTATGTGTGTGTGTATGTGCAGGTTTGTGTGCAAATAAATCTGCGTATATGAATGTGTGGGGAGGACAAGTGTGTATGTGCTGTCTGTCTGCATGTTTGTTGGTGATTCAGTTTTATTTGTTTTCATGATCAAAGCTATTAATGATGATTCATAAAACCCTTCAGGCTAAATTTAATGTTGGACTTTTGTGAGTTGTTCCTGTGTTGTAGTAGCAGCCATACACACATAGCAAGGCTGAGGAGCACCTTAAGTATTATCTATATGGAAACAGCCTCAACAACATTTAACCTTGTCATAGGTGTCCACCTGTGCTGTACCAATGGTCAAGTTGTGACCCTTGCAGCCTTAAGCTCCTATTCAGATGCTGATTGGTGAGATTGAATGTGCCGCTTGAAAAAGAAAAATGTTACTACCTAAAATGGTAAAAGTCATTTGTAAGTTTTTCCACAAATGAACAAAGAGCATGCTTTTATACATTTCCGCTTAGGCTTTTTCTCAGGTTTGAAACATGAAACCCCTTGCACATCACAAATTAGCCCTCTATCTTATTTCTCAGCTCTTCTAGCTTACTTCCCCTTCTCACAATCATTGAAACCAGGAGGTCAGTCAGCATCTGCATTAGAGCTTAAGGTAGTAGCCTGTTGTCAATGTTCAAGTGCTTCTCTGTCAGTTTGTTATTGTGTATGTAGTCCCAAACTGTTCTGATGTATATAGTTAATGATAAAGAGATACTGTACCTGTGGACTATAAAGACCTCATCAAGGATCTTAGCGCTTTAATCGTTCTCTCTCTCTCTCTAGCCACTAAACGCTCTCTTCTATCTAATTTAGACTGCCTTACTGGCATGAATTACAATTCTGTGTTGCCAAAGCAAAATGTAGAAAGAGAAATGTAAAGCCGAGAAATACATCTACTCAAGACTAACAATTAAATGGTTCCAGTTGTAGTGAGGTGGCATTGCTTAGCAGGGGACATAATGTTAAACTGGGAAAATGCATCGGGTGTTATTTTCTGTGTCTCTGTATTGCTCTTCAATAAACTTCTTCCCCATAATGTCCCACAGAGTCTCCATTGGCTAAGCCACTGGGTTTTGGGGATGGTGTGTATACTTATGTGTGCTTCTCACTGAAAAGTGAGAATAATAATGTGCTATGACATGTATACTTACAGTATTTATTGATACAGCAAAATCAGAAAATTCTCAGTGGGTGCTTTGCCTACCAGGCCGATGACACAAAGAACTAGTTATTTTACAGCAAATTCTGTTCACAGACAGATGTATATAATAAATGGTGTCTCTAATGTAAAACTGAAAAGCAGAGGTTGAAGTGAAATAAGAAGATGAATACATGTACATGACCATGAAAAGAACAGACATTAAATATATCTTTAAAGATTCTGAATTCTTACATTTGCTTTCTCGATCAGCCTATGTGGCTTACAAGCTCAAACAACATAAAAGCTAGATAAAGTGACACTAAAAAAGTCAAAATGCTTTATATATCTTATATCTTAGAGTATTCATTATGCTGGGGATCAAATCTTTTCTGGCTAAAGGAACCTATAGATAAATACAATATAACCAATTGGATTATTCAGGAATCAAAGCACCTTTTCACTGACATCCACAAGATGATAGCAGAGGTCTAATTGAATTGTGTGCAGTTACATGATTTCATTAATTAAAAAACTTGGCATACTGTCATTTTGGCATATATTTTTAAGCATAATCAAGGAAAAAAAAATCATTTACACTGACTAATTTAACAGAATGTATAACAGACAAAATTATATACTGTCATGCTCACATGCCCCGTGGTTACAGTACCTGGGGATATGTCTTTTGGGCACAGCCCTTCATGGAGGCGATGCCCCCTATCATTTAGCCCTTGATATTATTGTGATGTTTCATCTATTGTCCTCAGAAGGTGAGCTTGTGAGTTAATATTGCAGAGTTGGGCTCCCTCTAGTGACCTCATTAGAAACATGCATTGTACTGTTTGCTGTTTTAAAAAGTGAAAGGGGAACCCCAGCAGTCGAAATTACAGCAGGTCATGTGGCACATCTCTTAGCACCTCCTTTTGAAATAAAGACTGATAGTTTTTTTCTACCAAACATGTAACATGATGATTTGCAAAATTTAACTCGTTTACAAATTATTGTGTCAAAGTTATTTGTATGGATATTAGCTTTTGACATGGCTTCCGTGTTATTCACCCAACACACACCACTTGTCGGTGACTTATGTATACATCATATTAATCATATTATGGGGCTATTTTGTCAACAGGAATTGTAATTAAAACACTTATAACATTTCTACGACAGAACACGGCTGTCTTAGTCGGCTTAAGTTTTCAGTTGAACAAGCTCCACTTACTCGGCCAACCAGAGTATATGAAACGAGCGCTCCCAAAGACTCAGTTTGAAATACGCAACAGCCTCTGCGCCTTCTCGTTGGATAGTTGAACGGTGACACGTACTGGCCGTCGGTAGTAGTTTGCGTGTGGGTGACAGTGACTAGCATCACAGGTCAACCAAGAAACAGCTAATGTTAGCCAAGTAAACCTCGGGTGACTTTACGTTATAGGAGAGCCGAAGAGGCCGCTAATGAAAGGAATAAATTGCTATTTCTGAGTACGGCGAGGATGTCTGTCCCGGCAGGAGAGGGATGAAGATGACACCACTGTTATGGCGAGTTGTATCAGTATGTCTGTGCTTAGCTGTAGTCTCTTGGTAAGTAGGTTAGCATTAATGTGTCCCATTTAATCATAATGTTATTATTTAATAATGTGCCAACTGTGAAAACTAACGTTACCGAAGTGACCGGTGTTACCGTGGTTAAAACGCGTGTTGGCTCGCTGACGTATTATGTTGTGATGTGGCACCTGGCTGACTCCTGAGTTGTCAGTGTTACTGTACCTCGAATTGCTGACTGCTGATCTAACAAATTTCTTTATTTATGTTAATTAATAAACAAGTTGTCTCTAAATTACTCGCTTAGTAAGTTACTAGCATACATTATACGGTCCACTAACTCATGACATGGACTTCCTAATGGTTTGGCTAAATATTATAAGTTTATTCAGGCGACATAAGTTTGTATTATTTCTGTATGACTATCCTTAAAGTACTGACGGTAGCTGACAAAGTGTAGCCTTCATTGGGATTTTATGTGATAGACCAACACAAAGTGGAAGAAAAATGATACGTGGTGTTCAGGATTTTTTTTACAAATACAAATCTGAAGAGGGTGGCGTGCATATGTATTCAGCCCCCTTTACTCTCATATCCCTAAATAAAATCCAGTGCAACCAACAGCCTTCAGAAGTCACCTAATTAGTAAATAGAGTCCTCCTGTGTGTAATTCAATCTCAGTATAAATACAGCTGTTCTGTGAAGGCCTCAGAGGTTTGTTAGAGAACATTAGTGAACAAACACTGCAAACCTACCAAGACATGGCCGTCCACCTAAACTGACGGGCTGGACAAGGAGAGCATTAATCAGAGAAGCAACCAAGAGGCCCATGGTAACTCTGGAGGAGCTGCAGAGATCCACAGCTCAGGTGGGACAATCTGTCCACAGGACAACTATTAGTCCTGTACTCCACAAATCTGGCTTTTATGGAAGAGTGGCAAGAAGAAAGCCATTGTTGAAAGAAAGCAATAAGAAGTCCTGTTTGCAATTTGCCACAAACCATGTAGGGGACACAGCAAACATGTGGAAGAAGGTGCTCTGGTCAGATGAAACCATAGAAGAATGGGCAAAAATTGCAGTCTCTAAATGTGCAAAGCTGGTAGAGACATGCCTCAAAAGACTTGCAGCTGTAATTGCAGTGAAAGGTGGTTTGACAAAGTATTGACTCAAGGGGGGCTGAATACATATGCACAGCACACTTCAGATTTTTATTTGTAAAAAATCCTGAACACCACGTATCATTTTCCTTCCACTTTGTGTTGGTCTATCACATAAAATCCTAATAAAATACATTTAAGTTTGTGGTTGTAATGTGACAAAATGTGGAAAAGCTCAAGGGTTATAGTAATACTTATATATACTTATAAGGTAATACTTATGCAAGGCACTGTATCTATACTGTTGACACATTTCAGTAAAATGTCTATTCTAGTTTGTGGAATTTTGCTGGTTGAGAGATGTTAATCGACCTCACAGCATTCAGACATGTCATGGCAGGAAAAGTATAAAGTGGTATAATTAATTTTGGCATTAGATTTAGGTGTAACAGCTCCGTGGCTCTGGTATTGTACATACTGTACTGGTGCAATCAAAAGAGGAACTGAACCATTGTTAATTTTATAAATGCCACCTGTACTTTTCTTGTTATGTCTAAATGAATGCTGAGAAAAGGCATGTCTGATAGTCAGGAGCAAACCTCCTAAAACTCAGGCTTTTTGTGGTTTTATTTGTATTATTTTAGTGAATAAGTACCTTGATTTGTCATATACTGTAATTAAATTGCTGGAATAAACAATAACAGACAGTCTCATCATGTCCATTCTAACCACTGATGTGTTTTCAGATAATTTGAGGAAAAAAAAAAGCTATATCATGATGATTTAGAATTAAATATGTCATTTACAGCATTAGGCTTAGCAACACATAAAAAAACATTTCACAAAAGATACACCTAAAACATTATTTATTTGTAATACAACAGTTACAGTGCATCTACCATATACTGTATCTGTGCTAAGATCTAAGCATTTCCTATCATTTAGTATGTCAAGGCAACTGCTTTTTTTTGTCTATAATGAGTTTGTTATTTAGCCAGTCATGCCTTAACACCACTCTTGTTCCTTTGGGAGTTTTACATTGTGGCTGCTGGCTTTCAATTAGAAAACAAGTGTTCTGTTGTTCACTGAAGTGTTTGTGTCAAGTTAGATCAACAAAAAGGCTGCACCAGCCAGTAGCCATGTAACGCTTCGACCAGAATGAAATCCTCATAAAGGACTGGACCTTTGACAAGTTCCAGTTGCTGTGAGAGTGTGGTCTTTAAGCCAGCAGGAGGACCTTTTCCTCCACAGGAACACAACATTATTATTGCAGTTATTAAAAAAAATGTTGCTGTTAATTATCACAGTTTTCCTGCCAGGAGGGGAGATTTTTTGGCATCAAATCATGAATGAATTCTGGTGTTTAAAACAAAAGAATGGGGTTTCAGTATATTTATGCACATACTAAGCAGTAGAACAAAAAATATAGATGGAAATATTATTGAAGAAGAGCAGTAGATTTCAATTAATAGATAAGAAGACAAAAATATAACGTATTAAGATATAAATAACCCTTAAATAACATTGCAAGTCACAGCTTGTTTCAGGTGTGTCTCTTGACTTTGACAGTATTACCTGACTCTGCATACAGATAAGATAAACAGTCTACACAGGGGCACAGGCCACCTGGACTCTCACTGCATCACACTGTGACATTGGGCTGCAGCTTCTTCTGTGTATGACTCACTGCAGTCAAATAAAATAATGAACTTGCATGATTCAGGAGATTATAACACCTCTAATCCCTATAATCTGATTTTTCTTCCCATGTGCCAGGACATTTTTCCCTCATGTATACCAAGTGACCCATATTTAGACTAAGTGAATCGACATAGTTATGACACTGACTGCAGTTCTTTTTATTTTGTAGGTACCCTAGTTGCTATGTTGGTTGCACGGAGTCGCACCAAGAGGCCCAGAGGCCCGTGTCCTCACAGGACGTCGTTTCGGAGGAAGAGTCAGGGGAAAAGGCTGATCAGCACCAGGTAGCATCAGATGTATAATACTGTACTACAACCCACCTCACTGTACAAGGGTTTGCACAGTTTGCTATATGAATAACAGCAGTTGCACAGCAGAAAATGTCTGTAGTTTCAGGGACAGTGACTGCAAATTAGCTTTAGCAAGACACCCTACATACACTAATAAATAAATCTGATAGTAGATAGTCTGGATTCTGTGAGTAATCTGTCTCTCCATTGGTGTCCATAACCTATGTGTGTGTTTTCTCTCATTTCAGGAAGGCTGGGTTTTACCTACCCAATCAGTGTCTGAAAATGAGCCCCTTATAGTGGGTGATCAGCAAAAGGAGGTGCAGGAGGTGGACAGAAAAGAACATTCAGAGGTATAATAGTCATTAGTTTCAAATTTGAAGTTATTATTTGAAAATACATTGTGTGCTTGCATTTATGTCAATTAAAACTTTGATTTGAGACATTTTTGATTTACCTGTCACCAGGACTATCCCTAAAACTATCTTACTGTTACAAATGCATTCCATGCTGGGATTTATCTTAATGAATGTGAATAATAATTTCAAAACCTGTTTTCAAAACCTCAAGTTTCTAAAGGTTTTTTTCCACTTCGTGTCCTCCTGAGCAGCAAGATTCATAAGCAATCAAAGACACCGAACCATCCAGTTCTTATTATTGATCGTTTCTGGAACATTACATTAAGTGGCTGGGTGATCCGTCTGATTCTGGCTAATTGGCCAGCTCAAATAGCTCTGTGTTTCTGTGTCAGGCATTTGAAGTGGAGGAGTCTACTGTAAAGGTAGAGTTGGAGGTAGACAAGAGAATTTCACAACCTGAGCCAGAACCTGAGCCAAGCTCAGAAAATCCACATCATGAAACCTCCATCACTCAAGACCAGGACTCGGCGTCCTTGCTCCCATCTCCTGACCATGTCTCTGGTTTAGCTGCTGAGCTTAAAGACGACCCCAGCATCCTGAGCCTTCAAGACAATATCCTAAATAGGTAATTTCATCATCTCAGGTGTGACAGTTAAGAATTTCTTTTTTGCTTTATTACAGCTGATCACTCCATTACTGTATAAACCGATCAGGCATAACATTATGACCACCTGTATCTCCATATGCACTTCTGTGCAACACTTCTGCCTTAACATTTGGGCTTATGAAGCTCAAAATGTTTCAGTTTTTGGTGAGATTGTCATAAATGTATACATTCAATTATATGTTTATTGTTGAGGTCATTCAGAGGTGTCTGTATATTTTTGTCCTGCCCATTGACATAGATGAGAAGGTCAGAATATTAGGGACATAAACACAAATATTAAGGCAGAAGTGTTACATTGAAGTGCATACAGGTGGTCATAATGTTATGCCTGATTGGTGTATATAAAAATGCCAATAGAAAATGTTTGATTTGCTTCAAATGCACTGTACATAGTTTAGGTTTACAACACTAAAATGCTTCTTGTTTCCCTGCAAATAAAAATACTACACAAAAATATGTTAAAAATGATTTTTTTCCAATTCAGCATTTCAGATGATGCATCCAGTGTAGCTGCACAGGAGGCCCTTGATTCTGACCAGCCTCCTGCAGACTGTGAAGAAGAAGAGAATATCTCGTATGACAGTGACAGGTATATATGGTTCATCTTGCACCCTAGGAAAACGAAAGAACATTTTTCTTGCATTGTTGTCAATTTAGCTTGGGCTGTTATGTGTGAGCTTGGCCACCCCAGAATGTGACTGACGTTTTATTTAAAAGACAAGAGTAACTCTGACCCTCTGTATCAAGTCAACAGTACGTTTTGTTCCCACAGCAGTCCTCACACTGCAGGGACTCAAACCCACACCGACCGTCCTCTGAGTTCTCTGGCTGCTCACAGCACTCAGAGTCTGGAGGCCAACACATCACACATGCTGAAAGAGCAGGTACTGTAAGGAAACTTGTATCCACATTAACTATTATCCTCTCTCTACCAGAGGATGCGTCCTAGCTCGAATTTGCTTATTATCCTTGACAGGACCTGAGCTCCCCTGTCAGCACAGACACAGATACCAGTGTGGGCAGCAAAGACCCTGAGGACATCCCCACTTTCGATGAATGGAAGAAGAAAATGATGGAGGTGGAGAAAGAGAAGAGTAAGATTATGTGTTGTCCAGCTTGTAAATTTGTTTTAGCCCGTTATGTGTAAAAAAAAAAAAAAAAAAGTAACTATTCCATTTTTGTATAAAACTACCTGAACATTACATCTTTACTACAAGTCATTGTTGTGTTTTGTTTCTCCATAGCTCTGTCTACTCATACCTCAAGTAATGGAGGTTCTCAAACAGTGAAGAAGGTCCAGAAGAACTTCAATAACTACGCCTCCGTGGAGTGTGGAGCCAAGATACTTGGCGCTAATCCAGAGGCTAAGGTACATACAATACTTTCAATGCACCTTGTTAGATGTTGGTGTAATAACAAATAGGAAATGATGTTGATTTGTCAATTTGTTCCTTCCAGAGCACTTCAGCCATATTGAAGGAGAACATGGACTTGTACATGCTGAACCCCTGTAGTAATAAAATCTGGTATGTGTGAATGTCATAAGTTTTTGTTTGTTTTGCAACCAGAGAAAACAGATATCCATCTTCATATGAAGCCAGAGTTTTGTTTAGTTTAGTTTTTTATTTGTATTCACTCAGGTTTATCATTGAGCTCTGTGAGCCCATCCAGGTGAAGCAGCTGGACATTGCTAACTTTGAGCTCTTCTCTTCTACTCCCAAAGACTTTCTCGTTTCCATCAGTGATAGGTATGTACTGGAGCCACTATATTTGTTGAAGATGCACCAATCGCTCAGCTGGAGATCGGAATTGGCTGGTTTTTAGCTTGATCTGCAATGAGCACGACCGGCCAATCACTCTGAGATATCTGATTCTATGCTGGTCAGATTTATATGCATTACAGTCCACGTGGTGCACACAGTGGCAACCGTAGCATGTGCAGCACGTAGCGTCCCCCCTGCACCTTACACTAGGCTCACACTCGTGTTTATATCAAAGTGTGTTCGCCCATTCATTTTAAGCGCTTCTTGTACAAAAAGCCTACAGAAACCCCAGAAGGGAAAACTACTGTCCAAAACCCCAACAAATAGCACACAATGAGGGAATTACTGGATACACTTGAAATCCGTGTATATGTACAGTATATCCAGTCTGTGGTGAAACACAGCAAACTACACACACTTTACAAAGGACTGCGTCTTCAGTGGGACTGATGTAACATCCTTGTTTCTATTCCCTGTTGCGCCTCTTTACATTTGGACAACTAGGCTGCAAATATTGGTTGGAGGTTTGTAAAAATAAATAAGAGGAGGATTGTACTGAACCCTGGAGCACTTTTATTTTGAGATTTCTGAGAGAAAAGAAAGAAAATGTCATTATTTAATACAATGCTTTGGCCTGTTTTTATTCCAATATAATTTTTTCATTAAAGAAATGATACAAAAATATTTGTATTTGCTATCAGTGAGCCGTCCCTGGTAGGCTAGTGGTTAAGGCGCGGTGCTCTTGCTGCTGCGCCCCAGGTTCGAGTCAGGGTTGCGTCAGGAAGGGCATCCGGCGTAAAACACATGCCAAATGTCAACATGCGAGTCGTCAGTGTGACGAATCGCTGTGGCGACCCCTAAAACGGGAAAAGCCGAAAGTCACATATCAGTTGCAGTTCTTAGAAATAAAATTGCAGTTGGTGCATCTCTAATATTTGATTCAGCATGGGAATGTGTCTGGTTTACGTTCATGTAAAGTGGGTGTGAAACACAGTTTCTGTCAGCAGCTTATTAAGGTTAATTATCTGTTTCTAAAAGTAAAGTCTTTCTATTTAGAAAAAAAACTGAGCATTGTTTCTTAATAGAAACTAACATACTGAAATATTTACAGTTAATATCACCAAGCTGTAATTATGAGCTCCCAAACATCTTGACCACTGTAACTGAAGTATTGTGTAAACATACACCTGCAGATACCCAACAAACAAGTGGCTAAAGCTGGGAACCTTTCATGCCCGGGATGAACGCACAGTTCAGAGCTTCCCATTAGATGAGCATCTTTATGCAAAATATGTGAAGGTGAGTACAGTATGTTTGTTGAAAGGACAACTCGGGACAAAGTCTGGACCTGATTTGTGGATATAGTCTGGAGTTCATGTGTGAAACCATCTTATGTAATCTCTTACTGCAGTTCTGTATTTAACATGTGCCTCAAGCAGGGCTGATTCTCTACATTTCCTCCTTGAATGGACGTTGTAGCCTCCTGTCACTGTCATTCTTCTACTCTTCCTTACAGTCACAACATTATTCCTCGGTTGGTAGAATGACTATGATAAAATTGTATTGTAGAAGGTCTTGACATCCACATGTAATAGTTGTGGTTGCTTAAAGTCAGTTATGTTGGCTATCCAAAAGTTAATTTTAGTGTTATACTATAGTACATACAGTAGTTCTGGATCAACACACCAGCAGAGCGTCTGACATGTAAATGGAAAGGGTTTTTCTGTTATAGATGTTTGAATCGCAGAGACGATGACCTCATTTTGTCTCTGAAGTAACCCAGATAAAACAAACGTCCTATTTGGTCATGTTTTGAATGCATGTACTGTATAAATCTCTTTAATTTCTCCTCCTCTTTCTCTTTTTCTTGCTTCAGATGTTCACCAAGTACTTAAAGGTTGGCATGCTTTCTTGAAGTGCTCTTTCTTATGTGCCTGAGTGAATTGAATGGAAAACATTGCTTCAAAGAAAACTCAATACATTCATATTGCAAATAATAAACATTTGATGACCTATGAAACAAACCCACCAGCTGTCGATGAAACAATCAAGCATATTCTGTCAGATGATCTAACTTATCAAATACAGATGGGTGACAAATTAAGATGAATACAAAAAAGATAAATGATCAAGAATGTAATGGACAGATTAATCAGTAACCTCCATTTTTATATTTCCACTCATTCAGATTTTCCTTTAACTGTCACCCATCTGTATTTCTTACTCAGTAACTCACTGCCAATCAGTCTGTTTGTGTTTCACTCACTGTATTGATTTTACAACAAAACATAATCACGCTTTGCTCTTCAAAAATAACACAGGGACTGCTTCAAGCATCGATTTGACTGGGTATGACACAGCACACGCTAATATCTGAATCTTTTTGCACTTTTAGGTAGAGCTGGTCTCTCACTTTGGCTCTGAACACTTTTGTCCACTCAGTCTGATAAGGTACGTAACACAAAAGGCAATGTAATTTTCCTAACATGGCATAAAATATGACATGTTGTTTGTGAGAATGTTCACTATGCATCAAATAAAGTAAAAGCAAAATGTGCCTAGAGCAAGTGGCTGTATGTGGAATGGTTGTCTTTATTTTAGTTATGTCTTTTGATAGACTGTATTGTGTTTTTTTTTCCTATTTTTAATTAAACCAGTTGGCTTGGCAGTCCATTTTCCAGATAGTTTGTTTCTTACTGCATGATCTCTGGATGGTGTCAAGTGTCAGTTATGTAATACTTGGCTTATGTATATGGTGACTGTGCTCACCCTTACCTCCTATCTCACTATCAAGCCTTATCAAGCCTTTGCTAGTAGCAGGTGGAGGTAATGTTAGTTGCTCTGTTGCCACTTCTGCAAAATATAAAGCTAAATCTGGCTGAAGCTTAAGAAGAGGTATTGGTTACTGTTAAAACCAACACACATCCCAGCTGTTGACTTTAGGAAATAGCAACCTATACCGTATGATTCTCCCACACTG
>NW_018128084.1:198146-210323 GCF_001952655.1 Monopterus albus | reverse complement strand
CGTATGGTTCTCCCCCACTGTGTGTCCTGTGTGTGTGTGTGTGTGTGTGTGTGTGTGTGTGTGTGTGTGTGTGTGTGTGTTATACACTTTTAATGGCGCTCTCTGCCCCCTAGAGGCGATTGGAGAGATCTGAGAATGGACTACTTTGATGTTGCCACACAGATTAGATTTCACTGCTACAGTACATGTGTCTTGTTGTAGATTGATTTTATTGTTTTTGATATTTTGATGACTTTTCATGGCAGGGTGTTTGGTACAAGCATGGTGGAAGAGTACGAGGAGATAGCTGATCCCCCTGAAAGACCAGAGGATCAGGATGATGACTTGGGTGAGAACTCAGAACATATATTTATGACAGGAGGAAATTTCTCCACCTGATTAACTCAGTTTGACCTATATGGTATAATTTATATCCGTTATAAGAATAGTCTAGCCTCACTGAAGTGATATCTCATTCAGTCACAGTTGTTAGCTTGTTGTGAGAGTGGTGTGTGCTGATCTAGGCACTGCTTCTGACAGATTACCCCTCTGGATATGCACCTGGTGAAGTCAAGTTATCCAAGAATCTGATCGGATCAGCTAAGGGTAAGTCTGGCTAAAAATAAACTTCTGCTGTATCGTGATGACTTAGATTTTTACTGTGGTGTTTAAATTGTCTTCACAGATGTCATTTTGAACATGGTCAATAATATTGCTGTCAATGTTCTCGGCGGGGGCTCGGAGACACCAGGTACGACCGACACAGTCAGCTGGACATTTGTGCCACGTGGCTGCTCAAGCTCCAATTTATACAAGAAATGCAGCCATTATTGTATTTTCCCTAAACACACTTTTCACCTTTTGTATGGTGAAGTTTGTGAATAATAATTTGTGCAGTCAGTCTTAACGCTTTATTCTGTAATTACATTTTGTAGGCAATGTTTCATCTCACGAAGTGAACGTAACTGAGCCATCACTTCAGCTTGAAACCACCACACCTACAGATCTTACCTCAGTGTGAGTACCTGCTATGATACGAAATTGGTATAATGATATGAAATCCACCTAAATAATGCTCGGACATTATGATTCCTTAAATCTAGTTTCTCTTATGTGGAAATCTGGTTTTCCACTAACCTGTGCTCTGTGGCATAGTGGATAAGGCAGCTTTGCATGCTTGTTGGTGGGTGTTAAGGTTGGGCAGTATACAATTTTTATACCTTTAAATCTTCAGGCATTTATTATAAACAGCGCACATTACACAGCAGATTTTTTTGAATGAAGCTAATTAGAAGATTACCGTTGCTATTTTTAAAAATCCAGGGTTAGTGTAATACTGTATTGCTGCCAAACCCCAGTGGGTGTATTATTGAACTCTACCTTCGTTGTATTTAATATGAACTGTATTGATCTTCTCCATTTCTAGTCCAGACTCTGAAGATATCGAGACGGCACAAGACCCTGATATCCCCTCAGCTACAGCCCCCTCCTTAGAGCCCCCTGTATCTGCCACAGCTGATGCTGATACTACCAGACAAGAACTCCCCCCAGTGGAAGAAAACATTGTTATATCTTTAGAGAAAGATGAGGACGAGCCTGTCAGTTCCACAATCATCCTTCTGGACAAGGAGGAAGAGTTGGATGAAGAAGAATTAAAAAAGGATCATCATGAACAACAAGAAAGCCTGAACTACTGTTCATCTTTTCTTTTGTTGTCTTCTTCATGCTCTTGTGCAGCTTCCCTCCAAGAGTATCTTCATCAGCAGTGTTCAGTTCAGCTGACCAACAAGAGGAAATGCCAAACAACGGACAGAAAGCAAACAGTTCCTCCCACTGAAACACCAACTTGGCACCCACCCCTGTCTCCCTCTGCCTGCCCTGAACCCGAGCTGCATCACAGTGAGGTACATCAGCCCCATGAAAAAGAGCAAGCTTCTGAACAGGAGTCAGAGAGTGGAACCAGCCCATTAGAAGCATCACAGCCTGCAGGGGACACAGTAGAATTTCAGAAAGATTTCATGTCTGATCCTCCTGTGCTGGAGCCCAGTCAAACCTCGAACCTTCCCAGACTCACTTCCACTGACTCATCCTCTGCCAAACCGACCCCTGTTGTGGCGTTGCCACAGCTGTCTTCTGAGGAACCAGAAAATGAGCTAAGGCCAGAAAAGAGCCAGGATGTACTGGCTGCAGAGAAGCACATTGAGCCTTCAGCCTCTCTCAGTAGTTCCAGCTCTATGAAACCCATTGTCGGTGCTACTGAGGTATCACCCACTGAGGCACTAACAGAGGAGAAGCCTACCGCTGAGATTTCTCTGCTAGAGATAAACACCCCTGTCCAAGTCCTGGATACGATAGCTCAAACTCAGATTCTCTTTCCCACCACCTCCCCTCATTCAGAGCACCACACTGACCCACCAGTTGTACCTGAAAGTAGCACTGCTTCCACTGAACTACCCCCACCTGCGCCAGACACTAAAACAGAACTCGAGCAGTCTGGTGCCCCACCTGTCATCACAGACATTAAAACGGTGGATCTAACAGAAGACATTCCTGCATCATCAGGTGGCAACGATCAGCTGCCTCACCCTTCCTCTGCGGCTCCATCTTCCTCTCCCTCCTTGCCTACCTCACCGTCCCTCTCAGACATCTATGCAGAGGCCCCCAACGGCACCGAACAGAACGGCAACCTGGTGCACGGCTCCAGCCAGAAGGAATCTGTGTTCATGAGACTCAACAACCGCATCAAGGCCCTGGAGATGAACATGTCACTCAGCGGACGCTACCTGGAGCAGCTTAGCCAGAGGTGAAGACATGTTCACTTATGAACTTAGTGGAGGGTGATGGTAAAACTTATTTATGCAGCAACTTTTTCACATTCAATTCAAGGTATCGGAAGCAGATGGAGGAGATGCAGAAGGCCTTCAACAAAACCATCATTAAACTCCAGAATACTTCCAGAGTAGCAGAGGAGCAGGTGAGCAATGAAAGAGCACAGAGGGAATTGAGAGCTTATGTCAGATGTCTTTATTATTCATGGTGCCTTAGAAAGAAACTTTTGGGGGGTTTTTATAGTAATGACAGATCATGGGAATGTTGAATAGTTAGTTTAATAGATGAGGTACCTAGCTAAAGTAGCTGAGCTATCCCCAACAACAGAACTAGAAATAGAAATAGACTTGCAAGGCTGTGCAATAACTTAAAGTTGTAATTTGGTGATAGATCCTGCTGTTCCCTACAGAAAACAATGAATCTAATTAAGGACTATTTGAAGCTACATGAGTCACATGACCTGCTGCAGTATCTTAAGGCCTCTGGTTGACATCCACAGATATTGCAGTAAATGCACTAGTGAAGTGGAGTCCTTCATTTTTTGTTGTAAAGAACCATCATGCACTTTAAAAGCATACTTTAAATGAAACCTCAAATATAACCAGTAAAGTTTAAGAATTTAATTTCTTCCTTATTTGTGTGTATATATAAACACCACGTGCACAGCATTTGAAAACCTCAAATAACTAAAATTCGCAATTGTTTATTTTCACTTTTTTCTTGGAAATCCAGGATATTATGGGCGTTTATGAATAGATGCAATAAAACCAGGAATACTGCAAAAACAAGGCCACGTGCCAAAGGCTGCCAAGCCACTTTTATTTCCAGCATCTCAATCAGGAAATAGATATAACAACATTTAAATAAGGAAACTATATAGCAGCAAGTCAGAGAAACCGATGGCATTTCTAAAGGCTGATTACAATAATGAATGACTTTGACTTTCATCTGCATTTGACATATCTATCATACCTTTTGAAATCTATTTCAGTGACGTTGTGTGATGTGACGGCTGCGTGTTTGTGTGGTTACTTAATTTGTTGTCCTTTGTCTCTCATAGGACCAGCGTCAGACTGAGTCCATTCAGCTGCTGCAGGGCCAGCTGGAGAATATGACTCAGCTGGTCCTCAACCTATCTGTCAGAGTCAGCCAGTTGCAGAGTGAGGTAGATACAGTGCTCTGGGCCCAAAGCCTTTATTTGTAATCAAGAGGTTTTCAGCCGGGGATTAAACTGTGTACATTTAGTCTTTTCTTTGGACCTAGTAATTTGGATGCACCAGTGTGTTTCCCTGTCAGCTCATGACACAAACATCTTTAAGGCTGCTAAATGTGCCAACACTTTACGGCTTGTATTTCTCCTTCTCTGCATGTTTCTGTCTTTTATTTTGTTGCTTCTCATGTTGCCACAGTTTTGCTAGTGGTATAACCAGTGGTCTGTCTCCTAGGTGTCAGACAGGCAGAACAACCTGCTGCTGTCTCTGGTCTTGTGCCTTTGTCTTGGTCTGCTGCTGTGTGCCAACCACTTCCGCATCTCCACTGTTCCTCCAGCTGCACAACCAGAGCTGCCCATACCCAAGAGCTATACCTACTGCTGTCCTAAAAGGTAACCAGACCATACAGTCATGCTTTCTGCTGGAAAAGAAATATGACAGATACTATCATATACAAATACTGTTGCTATTACCATATTGATTAGAGTAAAAGATGAAATGTGGCAGATGTGTTTTTGAATTAAACCTGTTGAACAAAAAGCTGTACTCAAGGGTGTAGATGTGAAAAAGCATGGAGTGGCATCTCCGAACAGGCTGCTACAGTTAATGATGTGTGGTCACAGTGTTTGCATTGGCTTCTCCTCATTAAGCCAGTTTGTAGATAGTTACTTATCAGGACATTGCAGCTGGATTTGTGCTGTAAGCAATCAGACAGCCATGACTCTTGTCTTAATAAAGGTGCCACATGCAGTCTTTTCCCTCAACCCTTTACTGTTTCCGTAACAGGCCTTTGTCCTGTAATGAGACGGGCCTGAAGAGGAGCTCCTCCTTTCCACTCATACCCTCAGAGTCACTCCAGTTAGCCACCGCTGAAGGTATGGTTGTACTACATAAATTATAATACTGTTTCAAGCTTTTGTATCTTAAATACTAGCCAATCAGTCCAGTGTGAATCCTATTTATACCTCATTTTGGCAGATATTAACTTTATGCTTTGGTCACAGGCCCAGAAATGCTGCATGCAGAGGAAATGCAGAGTCATTGTCCTGCCAACATAAAGGTGAGTACACATAAATGTATGCAATGCCGCACATTAGTGTAAAATAGAAGTTATGCTGGTTGCACGTGATGAACAGTTGTTTACAGCCATTTTTTCTCCCTAACCTCTCCCCACACAGAGGAGACATCGCAAGATAAAACCCATAGGGAAAGTGGAGACTCTGAAACCCTCTTTTCATCCTCCAGAACCGAGTAATGGAGCTGTTGTATGTAACGGCGTGCCTGGCAGCACAAACCCAACCCCCCATATAGCAAGGTTACTTCAACCTGCTGCTAGAGACTTGCAGTCAGAGGGCAGCTCGGAGGGATCATCTCATTCAGATGACCCCTCGTTCTGTGGAATCACCACAGCCTGTCCTCGAATCTGTGACAGCCTTCCTCCACACAAGACCCGGGCAGAGAAGCGGGCGCTAAGACGCAGGCGTCCCAAGCCTAGCGCGGTCGTGGACTTGCTTCACGCTCCTCAGAGGGACAAGGGGAAACCGTTGACCATCTCTACCATAGAGGACATCATGAATCGGAAAACAGAGCAAAACTCTAGGACATCTGGGGTAATTGTCACCCTCTCAGGTCCTGTCTGACTTTAAAAAACAGAGTAGTTTTAAGTTTCAGCGTGAGTCAATCCCTTCACTCTTACTGTTTGGTTTTGGTTTTTGTTCATTCTTGACCTTTAATATTTAAGTTTTTCGAAGAAATGTCTTCACAGCTTACAATTAAAGCTTTTCTTCTTTGGACACACTGACGTACAGACTTATCCGAGATTTATTTTCTCCATGCTGTCTGCATTTGGACACATATTCCACACCTCTTCTGCAAAGTATTCTTTATGTTTAAAACATCTGTCTCACTTATATCGTTTTCTAACTTTTATTATGCCTCTGTACAAGAAATGGTTTCATAGTAAATCTGCCAGGAAGTTTCCTCAGACCTTAAAGCTGAAGTGCGGGGTTTTACCTCAGTCAGGTTCATCTTCAAAATAAAAGCACAAACTATGTGGGGTGTACAGCACAGTGGAAGTACTTGGAAGAAGACAGACCAAAGTGTTTGTGAATTTCTATATTGATGTAGACCAACAGAGCAACAGTACACACTGTAAGAGACACAAATAAGATTCTATCCTTCCAAGGATTATATTGTTATGGTTGTGGTACTGGTTGAGTGAACCTTAGAGAAGAAAGAGGCAACCGTGTACGCGTGACATGGGCGGTCTTCAAGGAAAAAGTGGGCTTTATTTTAATGATGCTGTATACAGCAACTAGTGCTTGACTATATTTCAATACAGGGCCCATTCAACCTTAAAACAGTCATAAGAAAATGGATCATTCATCAAGTCATCACAGATCACAGGAGGTAAAACAGGACATTTAATAAGAGTGGATTCTTGTGTTTTTCACCAAGAAAATACTTAAGACATTTATTTGGACTCCCTATGCAGGCGTAAACTGCTGTGTACATTAGACAGTATAGTACACCTCTTACAGAGGCTTCTGTGAACCTGGACTATATGTTTGTGACAAATGCAAAGTTATAGCACATACAGCTAAGTTTTAATTTAGGGGAGGTTACTTTTTAATACATTATGAGTGCAGATTTTGGTTGTTAAACAGTTGAGTGCTGCAAGCACTGTCCAGGTCTAAATGCAATGTTTAGAGGTTTTTAATAGTTTAACAGTATTTTGAGAAATTCAGTGAAGGGTTTAAATGATGAGGCCAGTCATTTTCTATCTAACAGTATTTTCAACAGTCCTCATATAGACACTAAAGCCAACAATGGTCTACCTCACAGTTAACGTCTGTCAGTGTGTCAGTCCGGGATGAGCTTCCTCGGCTGTGCCATAGACCTCCACTGTTGTTCAAAAACACATCAACGAAACACACCGCTGTGACATATTCCCTCATGAAAACAACAGACCCTAATATTCTTTAAAGATGTTGCCGCAAAGGCTGCAAACGATGATGACTTGGCGCCCATGCATGAGTTCTCTGAATATTCTTAACAAATATCAGGGTCTTGTGTTTTGTAATGAGGAAACATGTCACAAAAGTGCAGCAGTGTGTTTCCCTGATGTGTTTTTAATCATTTGTTGAACAACAATAGAGGTCTATGGAAAAGACAGATAAGCTGATCCAGGAGAGACACACTGACAGGCATTAATAATGAGTAGAGGCAATTCATTGTTGCTTTAAGTCTCCATATGGAGAATGTTGAAATTACTGTTTAAAAACAGATGACTGGCCTTATCCTTTAATTTTCATTATGTGTTATTAAAGGTTTAACCAGCAATTCAGAAGTTGCAAGGTTGTGTCATACCTTATTCCAAAATGATGATGGAAAAACAAAATCTTCTACCTTTGGTTTTTGTTATACCTCAGAATAGAAATGCTGAGTTTTTTCTTTTTTTTTCAATAATCTGAAATACAACTGGCTGGTGTGAGTGGCAGCTCTTGAATTGTACACCACTTTCTACAGCTTAACGAAGCTTAATTCACATTCCAAGTGATGCTGCAAATACTATCAAGGGAAATTTAAAATTGAGGGTCTGGATGACTTTGAGCTCAAACCTTGTGAGAGCTGCAAGCATCCTCTTCACTCAAGAACCCTGAGCAGGTCAATGAGCCTGTCCCCCCAGCCTCACGGGTGTTGTTCTGTAACCGACCCTGGGCCCTGAGCACTGGAGGAGAATAATGTTTCCAGAAAGAACTTCCCTGGTGACATAAGACTGAACGGAAACAGCTTCTGGTTGTATTCATATAGTATTAATATAATGTTCTGTGCTTGCACAGTTTTGTGTGGAATTCAGCACCAGATAGAGTGGATTTAATTTACAGGAATATTGACACCTTAGGCATTTACAGTAAAGAGTGATGCTGCAGAAAAATCAGATGATAAAGGGTCAAATACAGATAAGAAGAGCAAATATGGCTGAAGTTTCTCATTAGGTCACAGAATACATTCAAATAGCTTCCTGTGATTGGCTGAGTGATATTTTTTCCTGTTTATTTATTCTTTTCAACTAAAAGGCTCATTTTGCAAACTTAAAAAGATTCATACGTGTGAGATTTGCAGTTGTACATGCAATTGAAGTGGAGCTGGAAGAAAACACGCATGCAGGTAGACATTTATTTATTCACATGACAGTGGTTTTGGTAAAAAAAAAAAAAAAAAAAAATCACCCAGGTGTATAGGCAGCAGACAACTGAACCAGAGAGTCTTCTAATGTAAGTTAGGACTTTTGTGTCCAGCAGGGGGCAGTGCAATGTTTGTGTAAACCTACACTGTATGATTTGTGATCTACCTTCACCATCAATTTCCATGTGATGAGTCATTACTCAGGATGGAAGTAAATTACTTCAAGGACTAGCGCTGCTCTCCACCATGCCGCCTTCTCTCCACTCATTTGCTTTTGCCACCAGAGGCAATGAGCTGCTGTCCTTGTTATCCTGTTTGTGTTCCCTTATTAAATGTATTTGTTAGACTGAATCAAGGACTGTTCCAGATGAATGTGCTTACTGTTTTGTAATATAAGTTTAAAGTGTTTTATGGAAAACAGAACAGTGACTGAAAAGGCGTTTGAAGACAGGATCTTTTCATGTGTGGCTTCAACCAAAAGCATTTATCCTGCAGCTGTTTCTCAGGCTGAGAAACTGGATTAATTCCATTTACTTTTACATGGGCTACTCTTGCTCGCTGTGGTCAGCTACAGTCAGAGCGGTGGCAGATGTCAGAAATTTGCTTATTACTTCCTTATTCATCTGACCTGGCTGGATAGCAGGAGCCTTTCAGAGATAAACATGTCGGTTGCTCTTTATTTTGTTAACAGAATTCCTTTGCCCTCCCTCATCCCAAAGAATATCTGTAAATGCCGGGCTGCAACCCTCTTTTCCTGGGCACTCTGGTTTTTATCCGACTTCTGTTATGGAGTGAATTTTTTCAGTATGGTGTGCTACATGTGTATTTATTTTCATATACAGGTGTACTGTCAGCTTGCTCACTCTTGTTTGACTACTTTTGAAAATGAAAGAAATGAAGTCTACTCTCTCTGCAGAAATGCTTTAAAGGGTTACTCCACTGAATTTCCACATACTGTACATAAAAGTCAGTTTACTTGTCATTATAGATGCTGCTCAACCAGTGAAGCAGTTGTGCAATTTCTGTTGCTTCTCTGCACCGTAAATTCTAACAAGTTTATCTAAAATAAAAAGCTATTTACCTTGGAAAAGTAAAAACTTAACCCTATAAAACCATTTGTATCATATTTGATACGTGAGGTTTCTGAGCAAAAACAATCACCAAAAATGCCCCATGTATCAAATGAGATACAAAAGAGATAGAAATAGTCTAAATAGTATGGCACCTCTATTCCTATATACCTGGACTGTCTGTCTATGCATATATGGCAAATAAAAATTGTGAATCTTGAATTTTGAATCATGAATTATAGTTTGGATTTTGTTAAAAGGTTTAACAACCATCTCATTTCCAAAAAATTAGGCTATTTTTTGATATGTTGGGCTTTACAGGGTTAATTGTGTCAAGTTATAGGAAAAGATTAGAAATGAACATGCATTATTTGAGTAAGCTGTATATATTTTAAGGGATATGGTCAGTCATTTTCTACATATACGAGCAGTATTTTCAACAATGAACTGTCTCTACTCACAGTTAATGTCGCCAACCTGGATTATCTTATTTATAGCTGGGCAGAGCGTAGTGGAACAGGGAGAAGGAGCGCTGGGTGGAGCACAGCAGGTTGATTTGGAGTTTCATCTTAAGTTACATACTGTAGCTTTAATATATTACAGACACAAAGTTTCCACCATGAATGGGCTCTTCAAAATACTAAAAAGAAAGGTCTCTGGAGAGTGTTAATTTTCAAACAATGCATGGTCTGCCATCTCTGGAAAAACAGCTCCCTATTTATTTTACTTAAATATTTTGGGTTGCTCAGTTTTTTGACCCCAAATAACAGGTAACTTTCTTAAATCATTAAACTGCCGATAATATTTACGGTGTGGAGAGAGCATTTGTGAGGCTGAAGGTAAAACTAAACCGCGTACAGATGTTAGTGAGAGCACCATAGCAACAGGCTGTGCGTGCTGTTATGCTGTTTTGTTCAGCTTGACTGATCTCAGAACTCACTTGAACTCCAGTTTTTTTTTTTTGTACCAGACAGGGATGGTCAAACAAAATGATGGCATCAGATGCATTATGGGAAATTTAGAATTCAGCATTTTGGACTATTGACCCATTCTTTGGACTAAAAATCACAATATCTCAGCCTCTGTTGCTTTGATTTTGGTCATTCTTGGCTAACTATGCTTCTTGTGAGTCCTCTAACTTTAAGGAAGTACAATTTTAAATAACTGGAGCGACACTTTAATCAGTGCTTATATACTCACTAATATCTATCTATCATGTGGTTTTAACCAAAATTAACATTGAGACTGTAAGACTGTAACGTTAACTGTAAGACTGAACTGGTCACCATGAAGAAGAACATTCACCCACTTGTGTTTGTGTAGGTGGATAAAGCTTTTCAAGTGCCAGATCTCATCGGCCCTGAGTGCTCGTCTGTCCTTTAAAAGGGCAAGCACTCTACCTTCACTTCCTTTTTGTCTTTTTTTCTCATTACTTCACCTTCTCTCCTCATATCCATCTATCCATTTATTGACTGACTCACACCTTTAGTTATATTTTTCCTCCCACTCTTACTTCTCTACTTCTTACCCTACCGTAGCTCTTCCCTTTTCTCACCACACGCACCACTAAGTGCACATTCTGATCACGGTGCTTTTTTTTTTTTTTTTTTTGTGGGGGGGGGGTTTGATGTTCTGTGGATACCATTCAAGACCTCAGCATTAAATACAGATTTACAGTTTCTGTCATGGATTCTTTCATCCCTTCACTTTTCCATCTTCACGAGGGTTATTGCACATTTTCTTCTTTTTACTTAAACTGCAGCGCTCGTTATATTGCTATGGCCCAATTTCCTGCATTTTCCTTCCAGCGTTACACAATAAATATACGGGTAGTTGTGATTTAGAAACAGTTCATCTTCTTCATGGTTGGGCTTCAGTGGCATTCTGACAGGGCTGTTTAGTGGAGTGCTTAGCAAGAGGCCGATAAGGCGTTGGCAGCCACTTGAAATCAATTCGGCCATGCCTTACCCTCAGTAAGCCCACTGTCACAGGAGTCCCATTCCCATGTGCTTGTGATTAAACCTGGTGCACAGAGCTGAAGTGGCCATTCAAAAAGCTGCAGCAGACATGGCACATTTGATAAGCCTTTAGCTGGAGATGTATGTACAGTATATGAATAACAGTCTTCTCCAGGGAAGCTTCTGCTTAATGTTTCATGGACTTATTTCCTCCATGCCTCTCTGTCATCTGAGGTTTGCTGCTGTTGCATGTCACACACAGAAACATAAGGTGTTCTCTGTGATCCTGGCTCACCTGACACAGAAACCTGAGGTGTTTGAAGGGTAATGATGGATATACAGTACATTCACAAACACACTCATATGTCTTGCATCAGTGTGGGTCGAGAGCAGATGTACATCTCTTGTGTGTATGTCTCAGCTGAGCCACGTGCTTGGATGTGACATGTTGAATAAATACAGGATAGGATGTACATCATTCAGCCTGGAGTAAAGACTGATCATGTGTGACATGCACTTGCACAGAAGCATGTAAGCTAACCTTTACCCTGCTGATGAATGAGTCACAACCCAGATGTCAGAGGTGACCTAACATGGTGTGTGCCTCTGACTGCAGCCAGACTCTGTCTTCAGTACCACACATAAAAACCATGCTCTGAAAATCTCAGCTGTGTGTAAGGTGTGAGATAAGTGGGACACCATATTTAGACATCTTTGCGACACAGTAGTTTTCCCTGTGTAGTGATGTCAATTTGTGAAGTTGGGTGAACACCAATCAAGTGAGTTGGATATTGTATGTGGAGTGCCTCAGGGTTCTGTTTTGGGACCTAAATTATTTATATTATACATTAACGATATATGCAAGGTTTCTGATTTAGTGAAAGTGGTTTTGTTTGCTGATGACACTACCATATGGGCATCGGGTGAAAACCTACAGCAACT
>NW_018128084.1:195375-197550 GCF_001952655.1 Monopterus albus | reverse complement strand
GATTAATTACATGGACAATTGTGGGTGTGGTGTATGAATGTTAACACTATGTAATTATTCTTGATATTGAATTATATTATATTCATGAATTATATTGATATTGGATTAGCATTTATGGATATGTGTGAAATTATGTGTGTTGACATATCAACTGTCTTTACATGCTTGAAAGAATAAAAGAATAAAAAAAAGAATAGAGAGGCCACTGCACTGACCCTTACTGCACCAACCTCCACGGCAAGTGACCCCGTCTCGCTCTGATTGTCACCATGGTTACACACAAAAGGGGGGGGGTCCTGCAGATGAAGATGTGATGGCTATGATGATGATGATAATGTTGGTTGTCAGAGTTTATCCCCAAGGCTTCTGCTTTCGCATCAGGCCCACCATCCTCTGCACATGACCTCTGTCAACCTACCCTGGGGAGACATACCAGGTGAGAAACACACAACAGAAATGAGAAGGACCAGGTCGACTGTATGTGTGCTCCTGGGAACAAGGTTGTGTTATGGCTGGTATGCCTGTCTTTTTTGCTCATTTTAGAAATATGGGGTTGCTTATTTTCTCCAAACAAACCAGGGATGGAGATGTACTTGATGATTTATAATGAGAAGACGAGTTGCTTGCTCTTAGTGAGATTGTGCTATGTAATCATAACTTCAACATTTACATTGTGTTTAAACATTTAAGAAGAACTAATGTTTTGGGAGGTGAGAGATATTCTTGTTTTAGAAACTGAATGAGACTGTTTTCACACATTTTAAAAAGGTGCATTTAAATTCAGCTTGTGTCATGGAAATACTGAGACTACTGTTAATTTTTGATTGTTTTAAACCTTAGTCATGCTACTGATTTCTGTTTGAAAGATTTTTGTTATATTTCATTAAATGGTAATGCTGTTACAAACCAGAAAACTTACAAAGTCACCTTCAGATACTGATGCCTCATATCCACACTGGCTGTCTCTCTTGTCCCATCTTTCCTGTGATGCTCCATCATTTTGGATTTAGATTTTTTTTTTTCCCAGTGGGACATATTAATATTCACATACAAGAAGTGAATATTTCAAGATCACAAAACCATCCCCAGTGAATCCTTTTGCTCTTTAAGAGTTACAAGGGAGAAAGAACTGAGTTAAGAAATGGTAACCTGACTAAAAATACCTTAATTGGTATGTATCTGGGGTGAAACAAAGCCCCACAGTGCTCTCCGAGACCATCTCTACTGAGCCCCTCTCTTGCTTCTTTAGTTCTGGGCTATGCAGGAAAGAAGATACTCAGGTTCATTTCCACTATGCCTGTGTTGAATTCTGTTGATGCCATGTCAGCACTGGGCTCATACATAGTGAAGGGTGATTATTTGTTTTGAGGCTACAACGTGAAGGTGGTCAAGGAGAATACGTCCCTGCAGGTTTTTCTAACGGGAAAACACAAACCTGTGTTCTTAAGTTATGCAAGTAAGCAACAACCTTGCTCTTACTTTGCTGACAAAGGACCAGTAGGAAAAGATGCTATTCTTTTTCATTATTCTGATTTTGTTTTTGTCATCCATCATTGTTAGTTTGTTCTAAGTAAGTAAGTAAGTAAACAAACAAACAAATAAATAAAGAAACAAACAAACAAGCAAATGTAACCGGCGGGTTAACCATGCCCACATTATGTCATGTGAGCACCTATTCCAATGCCAGGACCATTTGTGTTAATCACAGAAATAAATATTCCTGAGCGAAGTTTTAATCCTTCTCTGTCCACTGCTACTCAGTGTCCTGCGCTCTGTCTCTGGCTAGTTATGCCCTTGTTTTATGCTTTGATTGCATGCAGTCCAATCTTGTTACTGTGCAAAATGTTTAAGTTAAATGCCTCTGTAGGTTGTGTGGGTTTGCTGCACTCTTTTCCAGACGTGATGCTTGACTTGCAGTCTACTGTACAGGTATGTTATGGGTGGAATTGGCTGCTGTCATTTTAGTTGGATATATTTGTTGGTTAATGTTTTTGCTTGTGTATATACCCTTAGGAAAGCGTCTGTCTCACATGTCAGGCTGATAGACACCACACTGTGAGATGCAGGGAGGGTCACGCTGCCAAGGTATTTTGAGCAGTGTTTGTTTTGATTATGATAATATTTTTTTATCAAATGTTAATTTGCTCCATTTTATAGGAGTGATAGTCATTCCTG
>NW_018128084.1:190034-195349 GCF_001952655.1 Monopterus albus | reverse complement strand
ACGCCTACTGGAATTTACCATCATAGTTGCTATGTTGCATATGTCAGTTGGGATGGGTTAATTTGATGGGGCTGATGTGGACCCATCAGTTTGTGTATGAGTAGTATTTAATAGTCTGGTGTACAGGGTAGGAAGACCCTACTAATAGTTTAATGTAGGCTTCATTAATATTGAGTGCTGAGTGTTTTTCTTTTCTCTTTTTCTTATGTTTTTGTTTGTTTGCTTTTGTTTAGCGAAATTGGTTGTCCTCATTTGATTGTGGTGCTTTCATTTAGTGAGCCCTGTTCCAGCCTGTTAACTTGGGCCATTTTATTCCTGTTCACCTCCCAGCGACATAGCTGCCCTATATCGATTCTAAATGCGTGTGGGTGGTTTTTCTTGAAGGGCAGTATCCTAGCCTTTGGTGCCATTTTTTAATATATATTCTTGTAAAGTTTACAAGAAATCTACCTCTTTATGTGGGAGGAGTTATATTCCTTGGTCATGAGTCCCAAGGTGGTGGTGTCAGGATACAGTAGAATCTATTCATAAATAATAATATAAAAAACTGTATATACAAGGTCTAGCCAGGCCTGTAACTTGGCCTGGTCACACAAAGGAACAGAATCGTTCTGGCCATGTCAGTGGCATGCCTGGATGGCAGCATTGGTCTTGCATTTATTCTCATAGAGTTGCTGGATTGTAATGAAATGTGTATGCGAGTAGTACCAAGATGACCTACGTAACTTTGTAGTATGGAAGCAGTGTACACTACTCTATCCCATCATCTCATGGTGGTGGCAGAGCAGGCTCAAAGCTGTTAAAATTGTCATTCTGGGACTGTTGTTATGCCACTTCATCAAATTGTTGTTTTTTAGATGAGAAAGTAATCATCTAGTTTTGGAATATGTGGTCAATCTATCCAAGTAATGCAAATTTAGAAATTTCCATTGCCATTTTGGGAGATGGGATGACTCTAATCTGCCAGCAGCTAGCTCTAATTAGCAGGCAGAGCTGTAAGCATTGTGCTCATATTATCACATTCAGTAACCTATACATGATGAGATGTCCAATGTGGTGGTTCATGTAATATAATGCTTCGGCTCAAGGTCTCTGTGAATCAGAAGCAAGAAGACTGCGTAGTAGTATGTTCAAGGTTGTGCTTACTAAACGTTTACTAAACGTAGAGTGGCTGCAGTGCCAACTGCAGTTTCATCAAGAGCAGTAGGTATTTGACAGAAAAATGTACGTACATCTATAGTTGGCAATTTTGGACGCACCCATTGTTACTGTGAGCATGTTAGCATACTTACATTAGCAGTCCCTTTACCCTCCCGCCATACTGGAGTCATGGACAGAGCTAAGGGGGTGGCTGAGTGTGGCACCCCAGAATCTGATTGGCCGCCCCTTCCAGAGTCAAAGTGTGATGCTTATCAGTATTAATGAACGAAAAATGAAAAAGTGACAAACTGTTGCCTTAAATACAACCAACATTCTTCTGGTGCTTTATAATTTATATTGGTCAAATTAGTTTTATTTTACATCATGCATACAGCATGACGTTTGCATCCATTTTTTTTTTTGTTGTGAAGGATTTGGCAGTGGGAGGGGAACCACTGTGCAGCAGCGATGTCCCTGGCCGGGAATAAATCAGGAGGGCAGCCAACATTGGCTCAAGAAAGCAATGTGTTTCATTTTTAGACAAAATAAACTATTTGATTCTTAATAATATACTTTATGATTTAGTATTTCAAAGATCTAGGGCTGTAATTTACTTTTTACATGTATTTCTAATGTGCCACCCCTCTCTGAGTCTGTTCTGAAGTCTGGCCACACCATCCATAATTTTGTAGATCTTCCCTTGACGGGAGTTATCATTATTATGCATTTCTAACTTATAGTGTTCACATGACCTTCTCAGGTGGAATTACTGACTGGGAATAATTAAAGGGCTCAAAAACAAGATATACAATGATACCTCACATCAGCCTCAACCCTCATTCAGTCTAACTAGACCCAGATTTAAAGCGTAGTACATGACCAACTCTGTAATCATAGTCTTGATAACATGCTCATTTCCCATTCCTACCATTCGTTCCTTGTACAGTGAGTACAGTATCACAGAACTGAGGCTCTCAGCTTGCATGAATCCAAATCAGTCATATGATAAACCTTTCTGTGGTGTCTTGAGTCACATTTTCATGCAAACCACATAATCTCATGTTTGTGCACATGATTGTATGTATATGTGCATTTGTGGTGTGTGCTGTAAGTATGTGACTGAGGTCGCATGTGTTCGCTCTCACAGAGGCGTTCATTCTGTTGGGCCAATCAGTCTGCTGCTAGTTTGTCTTACATAACATTTGTCATATTGTCATTTGTTTGTTTAAACAAAAGTTTACATATGAACTGTGCTTGCAGACAATATAGTGGTTTGTCTAATAAACTTCTTCTGCCAGAATGATTAATTCAGTCATTGCCTTTGGGTCCAAGTTCATTAAAGCAATGTGTTAATCTTCTTGTGTGGGGACCAATCAGAAATAGTGACCTGTCACAGCAGGAAAGCCTGCACCAGGATGTACACACTGAAAAAAAAAAAATCATTTGCACAAGCTTTTAACCATTTCTCTGAATGTCTGCTCTAACTGAGTGCTGCATTATACAGGATGGCTGCTCTGGATAAGTGCTTAATTCACTGCTGCAGCTTGCTTTGCACATTATGGTGCCCTGATGTAGAGGCTACTTCTTTTCATATGCTGTCATATAAGAGTATGTGTGTGTGCATGTGTGTGCATGTGCACATGTTTATATGCATGTGGCTCAAACATGCTCTTAGTAGTGTGGTGGGTGGTGTTGGCTGTAATGGGTGGGAGATGATGCGGTCCTCCTTTCCATCTACAGAGTCACTGTGTCTTTCTTGGCGCCCCTTCCACTCACCACAGAAGATGCAGAGACACCCTCGCATACACATCAGTGACAGTTTTGTGCTGGGCCAAGATGGCTGGACGCTGTCCCCTCTGATCACCAACCATGGCTAACATCTCTGCCTGGCAGCGTCACTCGAGTTCACGGGGGTCGGGGGTGTCTTACAAGCATATCACCCAAAAACATGGTGTCTCTCAGCTGTGGATTCACCAGTTTGCAGCCTCTGAAAAAACATGACAGTGTTTGAAATGCAGATCAGCGCTGTTGTGACACAGACTAGAATTACACTAAATTACCAGTTTGCAGTGTGGTGTAATAACGGCAATGCTCATTATTGTTCCCGTGTTGCCGATTGTGCTGCTTCGCTCATATGTGGCCCATCTACCAGCAGAGATGTGCATCTCTGTCTGACAAAATGCATATGAACAGGAGGTGAACCCTGTTATTATGGCTCACACATGCACGCATATGAGTGCTTGCCTGAGGTGTGAGAGTTGCGATAATAGTGTGTCTTGCAAACCCAGTCATCGTGTGTCACTTCTGACAGTCATTTCTCGCCTCCTCAGCTTGCATACGTGCACCCACTGTCACAAATATGTGATTGTTGTCGTCGAGGTATAAACAACAGAAAGGCGAAGGCTGACAGGTTGTGATGAGGAAACACGTTCTGTTCTCGCCACAAACCTCAGGAGCACATGCTGTTCAGACATTCAGGAATACATACATGTTGAGAAATATTTTATTACTACGCTGTTTTTCAGACTCTTTGTCGATACATTTAGAACACATATTTTTTACAGACACGCATATAACATCTTCAGCTGTTGGTAATAATCCTGTTTTGATCTCAGGTCCTGGGGCAGCTTTCCAAGCTGGCACTGTGCAGGTGGTTAGAACAGTGTTTTCTCTGCCATCATCCCTAATCCTGTGGCTGCAGCTGTACACACAATGGGTAATCCCATCACAACTCAATTGTGTGTGAAAATAAAGATACATGTTGGATATAAACAGGAGCGTTATTTGTTAGAGCTCGAAAGGGGACAAGGTCTGCTGCAGTGTGTTCACCAGGGAACAGTGAATGGTATTAAATGTTCACCTGCCAATATGTCTCTAGTTGGACGGGGTCCAAAGTGACTCCTGTTGGTATTAGAGGAGCAAGTAAGGGCTTATTTTTCTCCATGAAAAAAGGGTGCCGCTATTGTTTTTTAGTTACATGATAATACTGTAACATAGGCTAACCTGAGGAAGGAGCTGGAGACAAATAGCTTTTTAAATTTTTTTTATTTACACACACACATGTGGGCAACTGCATTAATGGCCAGAACACAAACAATCCCTCCAACCTCAAGCTAAATACATCCCACCTACAGGGGGCATTATGGGGGATCCCATGAGGTGCATCCCCCCAAAAGCATTCTGGTGGACACTGCCAAGTGTCTCTTTGCTCCTGGGCAGCTGGTGGAGAGGGGTCTGGAGTCTCACCCTGTACACCGCACCTGACAGACTTTTCAGTAAAATACAAAATCCGCTCCAATGGCTTGCTGTCTGTGGGGACAAGCCCTTCTTCCATCAAGGGCTGTACACTCACACCAGCGCACCAGGGACAAGGTTCACTCCTGGGCTGCAAGCGTTCCGCACCTGGTGAGGCCCCATGTCCGTCAATGCCCTCACCTGGGCCTGCTGCAGGGGAGCATGCAAGCGCTGGGTCTGCTTCCTTCTGTAAGTCCTCTTGTTTGAGCGCTCACTGGCTCACCTGGTCTTGGTGCCCAGGAAAGTGATGTAGGCGTGGACACACCCCTGGGTGGCCCTGATGGTGTAGACGACTCTCCGGCCGGCCGCCCTGCTGTTGTGGTTGGGTGTAGCCCTTAGTTGGGTGAATATCAATCGAGTGAGTTGGACATTGTATGTGGAGTGCCTCAGGGTTCAGTTTTGGGACCTAAATTATTTATATTATACATTAACGATATATGCAAGGTTTTTGATTTAGTGAAAGTGGTTTTGTTTGCTGATGACACTACCATATGGGCATCGGGTGAAAACCTACATCAACTCTCAGAACGGGTTTCACAGGAACTTGTGAAGATAAAGAAATGGTGTGACAGTAATATACTATCTCTGAATTTGGATAAAATTAAATTTATGGTATTTGGGAATCGTAGACTAGATAATGAACTTCAATTTAAAATTGGGGAGCTAATATAGAACGAGTATATGAAATTAAATTTCTAGGTGTCATAGTTGATGACAAATTCTCCTGGAAATCTCTCAGATATATTCAGAATAAAATAGCAAAAAATATATCGATATTGGCAAGGGTTAGATATATTGTGGACGGGAAAGCACTACGCATTTTGTATTCTTCATTGATTCTACCATACTTAGAGTATGGCGTTGAAAACTGGGGAAATACA
>NW_018128084.1:180652-190020 GCF_001952655.1 Monopterus albus | reverse complement strand
GATTTAGTGGGATATAAGACTGCAGTGTTTATGTATAAAGCCAGGAGCAATTTATTACCTGGTGGAATTCAAAAACTATTTAATGAAAGGGAAGGGGGATACAATTTAAGGGGTCAGTTAAATTTAAAAATTCATGCTATACGTACAACCAAAAAAAGATTTTGTATTTCCATAAGTGGGGTAAAACTATGGAATAATTTAAGTGTAGACATAAAAAATAGTAATAGAATTGATGAGTTTAAACATAAATATAAAGGTATGTGTCAATCAAGATATATGCAAGAACAGGCTTAATGATTAATTAGATGGAACATTGTGGGTGTGGTGTATGAATGTTAACTCTGTAATAATTCTTTAATATATTACTTGTGTGATGTAAGAATATAATCTTATTCTAGTATAATACGTGTGTGGGTAGAAGTGAATCATTTACTGCTTGCAAACCAATGATGGTAAGATGATGTCACGGGGTAGGACTGGATAAGTCTGACTTCTTCCTACTCCATTCAAGCATGTACTAGGTATAAGCAAATTGATATTGGATTATGTGTAAAATTATGTGTGTTGTCATATCAACTGTTTTTACATGCTTGAAAGAATAAATCAAATTAAATCAAATCAAGCTTGTCAGGGACGACAAACTGATCTCTCACCAACTCACCCTGGATGGCAAGTGACATGGAGATGTAGGCACACTGGCCCAGGCTCTGGAGGGCGTAAGCCAAAATACAGAGGGATTCTCCTGGCAACCATGTGCAGTGTCTCAACTCACTGCGCAGGGCATCTTGCAGAATGAGCTCGCCAGAGCGTCTCTGAAGCGCACTCACCAGGGTTCCATAGCCATTCTGCTCGTCTATGCCCAACAGCAGCATTCATGACTGGGCATCCAGCTGTAGTGCCTTCACCTCCTCCCGCCAGGGGGCAGCAGCAGCCACCAGTTCAAACTGCATGAGATAGCCCTGCCAGCTGCCCTTGCCAGAAAACTACAGCGTCTTCATCCCGGGGGTGAGGAGAAGATGGCACACTGTAAAGCGACGTTCCCCACACAGCCTTCTGCTCGGGTTATCACTGAGGTGGGACTTGGTCCCTATGCCCATATCTTTGACTGACCTGCTCATGGTTCTGGAACGGTTAGCTGGTGCTGCCTCTGGGTCCCCAGGAAGCCAGGGTAGTGAGGACTAGGCACAGCTCCTCTGGCTTGCCTGACAGAGAATACTGGCTCCATAAGCGGTCTCATTTTGGTGAGCTCTTGCTGAGAGCGGGATGGCAGGCCTTCTGCTTCAGGGAGTGCTGCCTCTGTGGCCCATTCCACATCTGACACCAGTGTAATGTAGGCTAGTTTGAGGAAGGAGCTGGAGATAGAAGTTGCCTTTTTCTCTTTTATTTTCACACTCACATGTACGCATGGGCGGGCAGGTAGACAACCACACCAACAGCCAGAAAACCCAAACAATCCACACCAACCCCAAACCAAATACATCCCACCCAGAAGGACATTATGGGAGATCCTGCCAAGTGTCTCTCTTCCCCCAGCGCTACAATAGAGAATGATGCACGTACAGTAGTGTAATGATAACAATAAGCCTCATGTAGCAAATACTACCTTCCCTCAGTGTGACAGAGCTTTTTATCCGCTCTAGTCCTTTTGCTAGGCCTTTTCCTCTATAATAATGATAGTAGGGTCTAGACCTTACTCTGTAGCATGTCCTGAGGTGACTTTTGTTGTGATTTGGAGCGATACAAATAAAACTGAACTGAGACAGACAAACATGAATTAGAATATTGTTACTAGCAGGTTATGTACTCATTGCAGCTAGTAGTCACAACACTGTGGCTGACAATTTCGTGGTGGGATTTCCTGTTTACAGAGGGGAAACCACACACAGCCTGGAAACTCGGTGCAACCTCAGGCTGTTTGTGGTTTACGGAGCTGCTGACCAGTGTATGTGTCAGCCAGCTGTGGCCTCAGTTTCTGTCCATCACCGAATTCTGTGCACTGACTCAGATAATGAACAGAGCAACCCAAGGGGGACAATTAGCTTCTTAATCCATCCAATATGATAAACATTTGCTCAGATGAACTCCTGTGGAGGAGGCTAAGGCCATTTCAGACTGTGACACAGAAAGGATCGAACCTAAAACATGAGCCTTCTGTGCGACACTACTGTGTCCTTTAACTGTACGAGAAACGTGAACCCTATTTTGCACTTGGGATTTGGTGTTGGAAGACTGTTGCACCTCCACAGTTCACACCCCCACAGATTCCTACTGCACTTACCACTTGAAGCTGAATTGTTTTTTGTTTTTTGTTTTTTTTTCTGAAAACACTAACATAATTGTCTTTTTTTTCACAAAGAGTTGGGATTGGATACTTTTTATTTGTTGATTCCCTTTTTTAATTTTATTTTTTATTCTTTAATGCACACTAAATGTATGTTTGGTATTAAAAAATAAAAGAATAAAAAAATCTCAAAGCTGACATTTGCCTCAAGAAGCTGAATCCATTACCTTCGTCTAGAAACCCCCTTGACACTCCCATCAGGGAAGTGACAGGGCAGACACTTGTAATTTTAATTTTAAAAAATATAAATTGAATTTGTAGAATTTGAAAATATGCCTCTTGAATAAAATGCTCCTGGGCTTCTTTGATATGGAAAAGGTACTCATAACCCCCCACCCCAGTGAATGAAATTATTTTTCCTGTCTGTAGCCCAGAGCACTATGACCCTAATTATATGAGTTGTTCATGAGAGAAAAGCCTCCATGTCTCTTTATTGGCAAATTCATTTGTTGTCTGTTTCTTTTCTCCTGAGTTTCTACTGCACAGTGGTGCTCATTGCAGACACAGTGTTAAATAGTGCACAAGGAGGTCTGGAGGTGATATAGGAGGAACAATCGACTGTAATTAATTACTGTGAAGGTCATGATGTGTATTGTACATCAGCTTATATTGTGGTTTAACCCTTACAGCAAAAACACCGAGCTAGACTCGCTGTTGTAAGTTCACATCATACCAGCCATATTTCTTTTATAAGTCAGAGATTTTCTAAAATCAAATTTGCTGTTTGATCCTTATAGTTTTCTATGCTCCTGAATGCCTCAAGGCAGTTTTGGATAATTTCTTCTACTCTAATAAGAATTAATAAATGATGAGATATTTGAAAGTTTAGTGTAATTTTAGTCATTATGTTCATTGCCTTTGATTTTTAATTCAGTTGTGTTTTGTATTTTAAAATAAAATAGCTGGCTACAGTTTATAAAACGATGAATTCGCACATATCTGGAGACATACAACACAGTAGATGTCTTCACAGGCTGTGGCCAGATGTTGAGTGGCATATGGCAGCATGTTCAGCACAGAGGTGATAGGCTCAATATGTATTTTTGTGTCATCTACATTGATGAGTGTACAGGATGGCATTCAGTATTACTTTTGTCCTCTGTCGGATTTTAAATCAGGAAGGCGCACGTGCACACAAAGGCAAGGCAACAGAAAACCTCTGATCATGAGTATTGCATTTTTATGATGCTTCCTTATACAGTTTGTGTATAGACAATGTTATATACTTTATATCTGCAATCATTGATTTTTAGCCACTTGGGGGCAGCACACAAATGATGTAAACATGACACTCAATATTGTCACCTTGTAAGTTACTACTGCATAAAAACGTACAGTAGCTAACAGTTGCCTAGTTACACATCCAGCACATAGCAGCAACATCAGCAACAATGCTATGAGAGAGGTAGAAGTGGTCCAGAGAGCAAATACGGGTGCCAGAAAACCAAAACAATGCACTAAAAGACACTAAAACATTCCATAGGGCTGCAGTTGGTGAAAATTCCCTGCGGGTTTGTTACCATAGGGAACTCCCTGTAACACAAAAGTAGTGATTTGATCCATCGTTAATATAAAACACTGATGGCAGCTTTAAAGACGTTACTGTCGTTGACTGGTTTTAAAGATGGACTGTAAAAACAGGGTTGCATTACACTATTCTCTCCATATGCTAAAGTAATTATTCATCTGAGGCAGATTACTCACACCACGTGGGTTAATATAGCACCACAGGATATATACTGTAACTATTTTCACAGACTGCATAAGTCCACACCATGAAGAAAATGTTTCTTGTGTAAAATTGGAGCCATTGCCTTTTAAACCTCCTTTAAAAAAATCTATTTTACACATTTATGGAGTTAAACTTAAAGATTTGCTCTGTTCTGGCGCTTTGCATGTCCTTGTCTCCAGTTATTGCTTATTGCTCTCTTATGAGCCTATGAGCTTTCTGCAAGACTCTGCTTTAACTCTTTTTGCTTTTCTATAATTAAGACTAGGGATTATAGGTGACTGGTGTTTTTGCTGTCAGGGCCCCTCTGGGTTTCTTTGCCTGGGGAGCTCAAGCTGCCAGTGTAAGTATAATGTTTTAATCCCTTACCTTTCACCTCAGCTTTTCTTTTGCCATTTGTTTAGAAAAGGGCTATTCCATGAACTATTAGTATATAGTGAGTGATGCACAGGAGCGCAGCTGTTTTTATGCATCATAAAGGCACAATATGACACACATGTTAGTATTAGCTAAAAGAGATTTGGGGGGGTTTTATGGTTTGGATAAGGTGAGCAGAAGGCTGTAATGTATTTTAGCTCTAACAACTATAGTATGACTGATGCTCCAGGTTGCGACACTCCGGAGTTACTGTTGGCTGGAGCATATGGCAGGCTCCTATTCTAGTCTGTGGACCCTTTAATTAGCCCAGCAGTCCAAATGAGCATACTGCAGAGAAGAAAAGAGAAATCAAATAAACAAGAGCAGAGGCAAAGGTGTGTGTGTGTGTGTGTGTAAATGGGGTGAAGTCGGGCAGCGATGGGTGTAGGGTGCCAGGAGAGCAGAAAATATTATGTAATTGATTCCCTGGTTATGTAAGCAATCAATTGTGCAACTGTGAGCGGACTCGAGATCCCCCTGTCTGTATGCACATATGCTAATTGTTCCTTTCTGAAGTTCACGGCTAATTGTTTCTCAGGAGAGGTCACTGGCATCCTCTGCAGCTTTTGCTGTGGAGCATGCACAGGAAGGACTTGCACAGCTTTATTAGACAGGTTTCCCCCAGTGCTTTTTAATATTAAAGAGATGGGTCATAGTCAGTTTCCTAAAGTGACTGGCAGAAGTCGTGTGAAACTCAAATTGATCAGCAAATCATTTTCTTCTGTTCTCCCCTTTGCAAACAAAAATTAGGTAGGCTAGCAGCGGCAAGAAGCTAACATAGTACAGTATGTAATAATAAATGTTATCTATGGAGCACCTTTCTAAAACAGGGTTTACAAAGTGTATGTAGTTCTCCAGTTCTCCTGCTCCCCCTCTCGCTGTCAGGAGACAGAAGATCACAGACTTTCCTTCTTCTTTCATCTCTCTTTCATTCTTGCTCTCTTTTGTCTTGTTTCAGCACTTTCCCTCTCTCTTATGCACTCTTACATCTCTCTTCCCCTCCCCTTGTTTTTGTCTTGTTTCCTAGCTTTTGCTCTCTCATGCACTCTGCTGCCTTCTGCCTCTTTTTGGTTTCTGCTCTCTCTCTGTGTCTTTCTGGTCCTCTCAGCTGAGCTGCTCTGGGATTGTCTCCTCACTGTTGTCCTGTGTTCTCCTCATCTCGACCATGTAATAGTAAAGTCAGAGGGGACAGCATGGCTGTTTTCAGAGAGCATGCTCACGGAAGAAGAAACAAGACCAGAAGCAGGAGAGGGTAGAGCAATGTCAGCCACAGCAGAGCCAGTGAGTTGAATACACTTTGACTAAATCTCTCCTTTAGCCATTTATTATTATTCAGAAATTCCAAATCTCCCTTTATTGCAGCTCTAAAACTGAATTTAAAATGTGAGGGATGCATTTGCAGATGGTCAACAAACAAAGCTTTTTAAAGCTAATGATAACAAGCTGTGATTGATCATGCACACAGATCAGGACCAAATGCAAATGACAGTTTTTTTCTTCGTTTGTGGTTTTTCATGTGGATCAATCATTGAACTTTATGTTTCTGCTTTATGAGTGACCTGATCACTCACATACAGTACAATGATTATCAAGAAAACCATAGTGGATGTGCCTGTTGTGAGAAAAACACAGGCCTTTATTATGGTTTCCTCTGTAATGCAGCCCAGCAATGAGGCTTCATAGCAGCACATTTACAGTTAACACAGGGCAGATGGTCCAAGTTCACATCAGATCAATGCCCAGGATGAGGGAATCCCAAATCACCCCACGGGGCTGCTATGGCTTCACTGTCACCAATGCGTGGTTCATTTTGACGTGTTTGATTAGGTCACTCTATGCGAGTGTATCCATGCTAGGGAGTATTCACAGTACCCCTCAGTGTTCTTGCACATGTGATATGTCATCAGTGAAGAGTGGGAGGGCCACAAGGGGGTTTTAATGAATTTTTCAGATGATGATAATAGGAGGATTTGAATTTGCTATAAGTGACATTGTGTTTGTTCTGAAAATTGGTTGAGATTAAGGTTCATAGTCATGGTGTGCATATATTAACTAATACTGTTATATAGAACCGAAAAACATCAGGTTGTGTTATGTGTGCTGTGATCCTTGTGTTTGGTTAATTTATTTCATCTTTGCAGAAATCCTGATCCTGTTAATTCCCATGCCTGTGTAAACTGGGATACTGATTACTGATACTAATTAATAGAAATGACACACAGCGACACTGCAGTGTTTGACCATCATGTCCGTTTTCCCGTTCATCTTACTTTTTTTGCCTTTTTTTCTTTAGAATTTGCCTTCTGCTATCTGGGTCACTGTTTTTGTGTGTACGACATGTTTTGTCCTTTATCTCAAGAAGCAGTGAGGTTCTTAAACCCAGTTAATGAAAGCTTTTTTTTTCCTGGATATTCATTGATTCTTCCACACTGATGGTTTGAAGGACCACTGGAAATAGGTGAGGAGCCTGTTGGTGAGATTATTATGTGAGAAGGTTTTTAAACATCTTTTGCACCAGAGGAGAGAATGATTTTTATAGACTGAGCTGATTTAAGAAAATCAATATCCTAAATGCCTTAAAATGTATTCTTTCGCTATGCTTTCCTGTTTATTAAACTGGTTTTGTGCATAAGAGAAAATGCTGGAGCTAATCCCCGCTGACATTGGGCGAGAGGCAGGGTACACCCTGGACAGGTCGCCAGTCTATCCATGAGCCGACATTTAGACACGGACAACCATACACACCCACACTCACTCCTACAGGCAAGTTACTGTAGTTGCCAATCAACCTAAGCTGCATGTCTTTGGACTGTTGGAAGAAACTGGAGTACCTGGAGAGAACCTGGGCAAGCACAGGGAGAACATGCAAACTCCAAGCAGAAAGGCATCAGGTCAGCCAAGGCTTTGTAAGTTTCAGATTCTGTATAATAATAGTATAGCCTATTCCTTTCTCCAAAGGCAAAGGCATCAAAGGTCATAAACTGGTTTCTCCATTTGCTACAGAGTGTAAATCATTTACCAAAGGCTGTAGTTTAAACTCAAAGAGCATTCACCAAGAAGAACAGAATATTTATATCTCACCCTGCCTGTACAGCATCAGTGCCGAGCAGCTGTGATTATAACTGAAGTGCTGCAATAATGACCTTGCTTCGGGTGCTCAACAAAATATTAATTTGAGGTTGCTGTGTTTATGAGTCAGCTGTGGTTGTTATGCAACCCAGGCAAGCAAAACAGCCAGCTGTTTGGATGTGAATTCACAAAAATGCAAACGTGTTAAATTGATCTTTATGCACAAAATAAAGCTGCTGTTATAGGAATCACAGCAGCATTAGTCAGTACTATTTTTTCTGGACACCTTTTCATCAGTAATGTAAAAGATATGTGTTAAGAAGAGTCTAGTCACTGGAAGATGTAATAGCAACTTGGCTGTGTGATGATTTTCTTCAGCACCTGCAGCCACACAGGAGGCTGTGTGCAGGGTAAGGGAGATGTTAGCATTAGGAGCATCCTTGCTAATTAACTGTTTCTATTTTCCTATCCAAAGCTGCCAGGCGAACTCCCCCCACCACCCCCCACCCCCAATTCCTATCCCTCCTCATGTTCAACAGCCGGTCTGATCTGTATTCAGGTGGCTTCTCCTCTTCTCTGTGTGTGACTTTATAGAGCAGGTGTCCATGGCTGTGGCTCAGACAATGATAGCCCACTGATAAGCTGTCTTGCTCAGGCTGATAGGGAGGCAGAGATTCGGTTTTCCATTGAGGAGCACAACATTTTTTCTACTGGTATTTTGTTATGGAAGGTTATTTAAATGCAAGGAACATAAACTTGAAAATCTGCATGATGTATACTGTATGTATAAACACACACTGTCATTTGTAGTATCTACAGTATGAGCAGGGATTTGAATTATTGGGTTAATTCACACATAGGCTAAGTTTTTTTTTAACTGTATATCTATCCTCTGACCATAAATAACAATTCAGACAACTGTTTTTGGCATGATAAAAGAAATTAAAAGGAATTAAAGGAATACTCCGTCTTTTGATGGAATACACTTATTGTCTGCTCTACAAGATTAGCTTATCTTAGCATAAAGACTTGAAATAGGAGCAAATGACAAGCTTTGCTCTGTCACAGGCTGAAAGTCTGTTTACAACATAACATACACTTGCCATGTGCTTGAGGTTAAAACCACATAGTCCATTTAAAACCACAAAATATATTTTTACCTTTTTTTTCAAATTAAAAAACTAAATTTAAACAATCAAAACATTTTGTATTAAATGTCCAACTTTAGAAGCAATAGGTAGACTGGGCTACATGTGGACAGCTAACTCCTGAACCCGTGGCTGTTATGGCCGAACAGCGTGAGTGAGCGTGGTATGGTGTGGAGCCCAATAGCAGACACAGACTGTAGGAGGGGGAACTGAAGAAAGCAGTTTATTAAATAAAGGTACGATGAACGGCAGGAAGACGAGCAGGCTCTCGGCAGGCAGGGAGTGCAGGGGGCGACCAAGTACAGGCAGGAGAGCCGGCCACAGGAGGCGTGCAGGAACCGGAAAACGAGCTGGCAGCAGGAGTCACGCAGGAACTGGAACACGAGCCGGCAGCAGGAGGCACACAGGAACCGGAAGACGAGCAGTCGAGCAGGCAAACTGGTGAACATGGGGCAGTGGAAACGAACGGACCGACGAAGGGAGAGATACGGAGCTGAGAACTTACGCACATAAACATAGAACGCTGACGGTTGCCGTAACAGTGGCAGGCAGTACAGTTGTCAGACTTCTGGACAGATCCCACAGGTCGAAGCACTCCGATTTTCCTCAAGTGAACTGTTCTATATACAGTGGGTAACGGAAGGATTTAAAACCAACTAAATTT
>NW_018128084.1:85200-179284 GCF_001952655.1 Monopterus albus | reverse complement strand
AGTTTAGCATATGGCTGCAATATAACAAAGAGTGAAAAATTTAAGGGGGTCTGAATACTTTCTGTACCCACTGTATGATAATACCATGCAACCTGATCCTGGCATTCTTCATGATACAGTGGCAATTATCTCCTGTAATCTTTAATAACATCCCAGGCAGAAGAACAGAGTGCCGTAAACAGCCCGGGGGTTGGGGACCACTGCCGTAAACGGCATCTGCTGTTAGTGGCCCTGGCCGAGTGAGGCAGAAGGAGGAAGTGTTCTTTACTTCAGTTGTTTGTAGGTTTGCTGTGTCAATGAATCCTTTAACCTCAGCACAAGCTTAGAACTATCTGGACATAATAATGCTCATTTTGAAAGTGAACTGGGTAACAAAATCAATTTTTGTCCAACAGGGGCCTCAGTGTCATTAACTATTCCTGAATGTTCCTGTTTATCATTTCAAAACATTAGTCAAGGGTTTCGGAGAACTAATACTACAAAATAAATTATTTAGCTTTTTACTTTTGAGTGTTTTTAAGTGTGAATTATAGTTTCAATATCAGTTTTTCATTAAAACAAACTTTGTGACTTTCGCTGATGTTTCTTTAGGCCTCAGGATATTTTACCCCCCACTGAGCTGAAACATCAATGTCAGTGTGTGCATCTGGGTGTATAATTGAAAAATGAAAGCATATAAATTAAGGATGCTGAAGCAACAGGATGTGTTGCAAATGGAAACTGAAAGAAAACTAGTAAAATTGAAATGCTAACAATTACATACATTGTTGTTTCACACAGAACATAATTACAACTTGAAATTTAGACTCGTCATTCATCTTTGCAGAAGGTTAAAGGTATCTCACTTTTCCAAACACAGATGAGTGACAAAGTAAAGATTAAACCAACATCAAAAACAGGGCACCTTGTCTTTTATTTCCCATTACCTTTGCACGACTACTCAGCCATGGAGTCTCTAGTAGCACGTTTGCTTTCCATGCTTCTTGTCAAAATAAAATTAGGCTCTTAATGCTTTTATTTGTTACATAGCCACTGTATTTCATTGTATTTTCCTGTACCTGTCACCAACCTTAATGTGATTGCTTTTGTTACTATGGGTAGCTTCAGCCTCTGGTGATAACTCAAATAGTTCACAAAATAAAATGTGGACTAGTCCGAGAAAAAAGTAGAAATTCATGTTATTGTCTTGCCCTTGAATCTGTAATATCATTAAAGAGAGACTGGTTTCAATACTGAAGAAACAACACAATAAAAAGTAAAGTTATATCTCTGGTGTGCAAGAATAATTCAAATACCTACTTGGCTTTGGGAGAATATCTTGACTTGTCAATGTCATTTTATTTTTAAAGCAGCAGCAAAAACAACGGCAGTTTACAAAAGTGCTGTACAAAATATAATAAAACATCAAATGGGTTTAAAAAAAAAAGATAGAAAGGGAGAAAAGCTATAACACAGAAACGTAGGCCAGAGCATAAAAATGTGTTTTAAGCAGGGATTTAAAATCACTGTCTAACAGTGGCAGCTTATTCTATAACTTAGGAGCTGCAACATAAACACATTGTCGCCTCTGCTGTTTTTCCTAGATTTAGGGACAGCGAGAAGTAAGTGGTCAGCAGATCGAAGAGATCTACAGGGACAGTAGTGGATGAGAAGGTCTGACAAGCAAGAGGGGCTTGGCCATTTAGTGCCTTAGAAGTCATCAATAACATTTTAAATTGGATCTGAAAACGAACAGGCAGCCAGTGTAAGGAGGCCCCAACAGGTGAAATATCCTTCCTTTTTGGGTGTTAGTGAGGAAAAGGGTTGCAGCATTTTGAATGAGTTGGAGACAATTTAATGAGGAAAAGGGGGTACCAGTGTAGAGGGCATTGCAAAAATCTAAACGGCTCTAAATAAAAGCTAGAATAAGCTTTTCAAGATCTCTTTTAGAAACAAGGGGTTTAACCTCAGACAGGAGCCTAATACAGTCTAATGTCTAGGATAGGCTAGAATTTAAATGTACTATAAGTACCAGGGATTTTTACAAGATAAACCCAACTGATATTTGCATTAAGACTGAACCATATTATGATGCTGTAATATGTGCAATGTTCACCCAAGCTCATTAAGTAAATTGCCAGAACCTGGAAACTCTTGTGTCCTAAGTCTTCTTCAGCTTCTTCTAACATCCAAGTACAAAAGTCAACTAACTCTGTTCAGCTAGCTAAAAGTCTAGCTAGCAGCAAGTTACTGGAACTACAGTGTGTATACCCAAGCCATCGGGACCGGAAAGACATTTAGGAATTATGTTCAGGTCCAGATCGCGTTCAGAACATGTAGGTCAAACCTTAGGCTAGACGGCTGGAGCACTCTGCTTTGTTTACTGAGAAGGAGAAGAAGACTGTGTAAACTCAACTGCACTGGGCTTGTGTTGGGTTCGCACATTATATGCTATAAGCTTGTCAGGTCCAGATCAGGTTCAAATGCCAGACTCTGAGGCATGGGTCAGGTTTGGGGGGAAATATGCAGCCTGATCCATGCTCTACCTGGAACTCTTGGAAATTGTCATAAATATCACATTATGATTTTGAAACAGTGACAACTTCATTATGTTTTGCCACACAAACTACTTGGGCATGTTTAGGAACAAAACCATGTTGTTACATTTAGGAAAAGAATTCTTTAAAAACACAAGCCACACAATGGAATTGAGCTCGGCTCTCCTGAGGCAAAATCTTGTGCTTTGGGTTCCTAACCATCCACCCCAACCTCCTAACCTAATGTGGACTTTCTAGCTCTATATAATTAATACGGTCGCTAGATGTCACCAAACTATAACAGGTAACAGTTTGACGTAATAACCTGATGGTGCAAACAACATATACTGTCATATTTTACAGGAGGGCAGTCCCCAACACAAACTGGTTACACTCAAACAGTCGTCATCAGGGCCTGGCTGTTCCAGATCTGCTGTGTTTTCAGGAAGGATTTTTTTTTTGACAGTGTTCCTTCTCCCACCAAGCCTGCAAGGCGGATCACACAATCTGTCACTTGGGCTGATGTCTTCCATAATGGCACAAGTTTAAAGAAAAGGAGGGGAAGGTAATGAAGAGAGGATAGAGGATGCTCTCAGAGTTAGAGACGCGTGAAGATGATCTCTTGCTGCTGCAACATTGGTATTCAATTGATTGCACTGGCATTCGCACACATAGACAAATCGTGCTGTATGTGCTAGGAGTTGCTCTCAGAGGGTTTTGTGTAGAGCAAAGCTGCTTTATTTTACAGAGGATCTTGGAATATGTTTTTGATGTGTAGCCTAAGAAAAAACATGCAGGGAAGAACTCGGTCATAAGATATGGATCAAATGAAAAGGAAATAAGCATGACCTCAGTGTATATTGCTACAAAATTTATTATTTGATATGTGGTGAGATGGGCAGCTACACAAGTGTTATCCAGTCATATCATCTTTAGAATGTTATATGGTTGCAGGTTAGTTGTTCAACCTCTAACGAGAATACATTTTCCATCTGTGCGTGCTTAGATATCAAAAATGATGTGTTTTCATGGCGTAGCCCTGCATTGTGCAACAGGCAATTTGCTTGCATGGTGTGTGCTTCTCCATAATGATGAGAGAGAACATAATCTAATTTCTACTTTCATTTACAGGACAGGTTGTTCAAATGGAGAAATAACTATATCCTCTGCCCCTCACTGCTTCTCCTCGTCCCATCCTTATCCTAGCTCTCTACACATTTTGCTCCTATTCACTCCTTGAAGATTGCATGTGAAACCATGCAAATGAGAACGAGTGAACAAATGAATGTTTCATGAATGCTTTTATGATGAGAAAATGCAAATGAAGGTGAGTGAGTGAATGAATGTTTAATGAACGCTTGTTTAATGAAAAGGACTTATTAACTAGAGCGCTGACTTAGCGCTGCGCCGCAGCCCAGGCCTGCCATGCGTGAAAGGATCACATTATATTTGGCAAGGAAATGATACAATACATTTAGATGAACAAGCTCCACTAATCAGCTGGACCTGATTGACAGGAGACGAGCATATTGAATTAGCGATTAACTGTCACTTTCCCTCACCCACTTATATTTGTTTTGGATGATATAGCACAGACCTATCTGATGGAGTACAATTGGATGGGCCATGCCAAGAGACCTTTTCTTGGCTTCACTGTCTGAGCATCACACATGAGGGAGATATATCATTTGCCTCATTAGTTGTTGTTGTCGTATTTCCCCTCATCTCACACAGAGAGGTAGAGAAATAACATTTAATTTCACCCCCATGTCCTCCAGAAGAGGTTCAAGTGCATCTGTTGTGTTTGTGCAAAGGCCGCTGACTTGCGTACACACACGCTTGTGCATAACAAATGTCTGTGCATGCCTTTAAAAATGAATACAGTTGTTGTGTGTGTTTCTTAAAATTACCTTTGATCATAATATTTAAGGCCAGATCGGTGCAACTTTTCTCCCTTTATGGGGTCTTCCTTCTGCCTCCATCGCTCTCTAGAGACTAACCTAGGGTAAACCCAGCAGGAGTGATTGGCTGATACACTGGAGCTTAGTGTATGCACAGCAAGTCTAAAACAATTTGTTTAACAGGACAGGGGGAGCTGAGATGTTATATTTAACAAATATGTTATATTTAAGAAGATGCCATTTTATTGTGTCATAGAACACAGCTTACAACAAAATCATGAAAAACACTAAAGGATAACCAAAATGGTTTGTGGGGCAGGTGTTGTTTGCGTCTTAGAGGGACAGAAGGGCAAGATCATTTAAGATCAACTGTTTCAATAATGTTCATGTCTCACCTGTCCTTATGACAGAAGGCATTCAACTCCACCTTAGAGTGTGGCCGTTTTGTTCTGTAAACATTTTTTGCCTTCTCATACAAACTGTGTCTTCTCAAGCCTGACCTGGTAATCACAACAGTTCTCCACAAAGTTATAAATTAAACAGTTTCTTATTAAACAATGTTGGACTCCAGTAAAGCATCACAGTGAAACTAAATGCAGTCAAAACAGGCTTAGCAGATAAATAATGAACAGCAGTGGAAACCTGGCCATTGTCATTAACCTGTACCATTGTGCTTACATTCACTGCAACCAAGCAAAGCAACCTTGCTGCTCTCAAATCAGCCCCTCTATTACCCCACATCCCCCATTGTTAAGGCACAGTGTAATCCTCCATAGGGGGATCTGGGATTTGGCTGCAATTTGTAGAACTCTATCCTTATATAGCATATCTCCCTAACTGACCAGGTCAGTGCCAAAGTTTCTATTAAATAAAGTTTTTGCAATCATGTTAATTTGTCTTTCCTTATTTAAATGGGGTGGTACAGCAGTGCGGTGGTTAGCACTGTCACCTCACAGCACAAAGGTTCCAGGTTCAAGGCATGTTCTCCCTGTGCCTGCGTGGGTTCTCTCCCGGTACTCTGGCTTCCTGCCACAGTCCAAAGACATGCAGCTTGAGTTGACTGGTGACTCTAAATTGTGAGTGTGTGTGGTTGTCTGTCTACATGTCAGCCCTGTGATAAGCTGGCGACCTGTCCAGGGTGGACCCTGGCTTCAGGATCTCAATTCACAAACAACTGAGTGACATCACTGATGTTGTATCTTTGTTTTTATACATTTTGTGTTTAAGGCTGTCTGATAACCATCACTGAATATATTCAAGGATATGATAAATTCCTGCTAAAGAAACAGCTTGACACTGACACATCATGCCCTTACAGTTAGCTAGCAGATGTAAAAAGACTCATCATCTAGTGGCAGGGTGGCACTATTTGTAATTCCCAAATGATTTCAAATGTTGTAGCTCGAAACAGAACCATATTATTCCAATAATTGTCATGCTCCCTCATATTAGCTTAGCAGAGAGAACATGCCAAATGGCGCTGGCCACTCCATTTCTTATTTGAGCTTCCATGTCACACTAACTACATATGCTCTCTCCCTCTGTCCCTCGGCCTCCTCTCTATCTCCCCTTCTCTCTTTCCCCTGTTGCTACAGTTGTGTTAGGGGGAAATGGGGCTTAACAAAAATATTGTCAAACTGCCTGGAAAGCCAAAGGGAGGAAGCTGGGCGAGCATATCCAAATAGCCTCAATTTGAATTGCTAATTTGAGCTCCAAAATAAAAAAATAAAAAAGTGTTGACAGAGCTGAGATCAGAGCACAGGAGAATAGGTCCTTAATAAAGCCCCAGTGTTAACTCATGGGTGAGCGACTTCAGAGCAAGATCAAAGCATTTTAAAACAGAGCGGACTTAATCTTCTTCAGGGGACCTTTCTCACATACACATCTCTCTCTCTCTCCGTTTCCCACTAATTCGATCCCTTCAGTCACTAGCCTTCACAATCCCCTTTTCTCATAGCTTGAGCTTATGGATGAGAACCGTTGCTTCCTCAAAGAGCATGCAAATGTGTGAATATATGTGCAACAGAGACAGAGAGTGAGGCAAGGAGGAAAAAGGCAAGCTTTGTTAGAGATGTCTAAATTGGGTTGCCTTTGTGAAAATCCTCTGATCTCTTTTAAATGAAAAGGGAAACATTTGCTTTTGCCTTACTAATAGGCTGTCCACATAGTACGAAAAGGTCCCCACTGTGTCTGCTAGTGAGTGTATGTGCATGTGTGTGTGTTAGCATGTAGTACTGTACACATATATTCACATGTGCAGATCGTCCTGTGATGCGTGCAGGTCAGACAGGAGGGAGCCACACATCAAAACAGGTAGTTACTCATGTGGAATAGGGGTCAGTCACTGTTGGAGACACATAAACACAACTGGTGGCAGAAACGTGCACACACACTCAGTAACACATACACATTGTTAGATATTTTTAGTCAGATAGAAATTAGATAGATACTTTATGTATTAGAAATGTTTAGTGGAGATAGGATGTCTAGTTAGACTGTTAAATGCTTAGTCATGCTTATGAGTTTCTACAGGGTACATCTGGTCAAGGATAACTAGAGAGAAGAGTTGATGACTGTCAGCAGACAGGATGTTTAATATTATTATTATGACGTGTATAACTGTAGCCTTAGCCATAATATGTTCTTATGTTTAAGTCACGACATGTACTGGAGGTAATGTTTTTAGTTACACACCACTTAATCAACAGACACACACACACACGCACATTGATTTGCTTCATGTTTTGACTACTGCTATGACCAGCTGCAAAGCTGGTAACAGAGACGTCTCGGTTGACGTTTCTGTGTAGTATGGGGCTAGCCCAACCGAAGGGATATAATGTATAGGCCTGGTGGGTTCAGGGTCTTTCATCTTACATCTGCCTGTGTGCAGTTTGGAGGTGGAAGATACCTGAGCGTGTAATGTTAATTTTACCTGTGATCCTTTGAATAAATCAGCACTGTTTTGAAGTTACTTGGACTGCCTCGTCTCTCAGAGTTAGCATGGTAAGAAGAACCAAAAAGCCCACAACATCTTCACCTTGATGTTTACTTTTCAAGCCACAGGTGGCAAGTAATGGTAATCTGATGTGGCAAAATAATGTTCTTGGTGGAGGCAGGGGCGCCGCTAGCAGTTTTGGGCCCTATGAAAAAATTTGAAGTTGGGCCCTCTACCTCACCCAAAGCTAGTCTCTGTGGGCCCCCAGAGTTTGTGGGCCCTTAGAATCGTCCTAACTCCCCCCCAACGGCGCCCGTGGGTGGAGGTGAGGACTGACTCCTCCACCAAGAACATTATACAGTGGTATCCCACTTATACACCACCATGGCAATTTACAGCAAATATAAGATGTGTTTTGTCCAAATCATCATGAGTTTTAAAAAGACTGTTAGTGCCAAACTGAACAACAGACTAACTGTGAATGAGGATCACTGGCACAGTCTCAGTCTGGGCCCTGTTTCTGCCTCTTGTTTCCCCTGCCGTTCAAAACCTTGTGGCTTTCTTTGTTTTCCTGCTCTTACTTTCTACTCCACCGTCACTCACCTGCTTCTCACCGGTGTAATCATCTCACCAGTATGTAAGCCAACAGGCAGCACTCAACACTTGAGGTTACCCACTGAGACTCTGCTGTTACTTAACTGACTTTCATGAAGAGCCTTTGCTGTTGAATTCTGGAGATCACTCTGTCAGTGGTGCCTGACCTGAGTTCCTATTTAAGCTCTTACCTTGATGTCCCTTGCTTCTGATTTGACTTGAGTCCTCTGCGCTAATTGTGACAGTGATAATATTTCATTTCAAGACTTGGCAGAAGAAAAAGTCTAAAAACGAGAAAACAATGTGGCCATCTGTCCTGACCAGGTGTCAAATAGTTCTAAAGAATTAACACACCATGAGGAAACTGTGGAAAGAGACTTAGAAACAGCAAGTTTAATATAAATTCCCAGAAGCTCTCCTGCCTACTAGGAATTAGATTGTTTTTTTTGTTTTTTTTAAGTAGATCTTATGCAATGTGTTCTTTAAAGCAGTGACATAGTGTGTCAGTGTTGGAAAGGAATATAGACAACCTGATAGGCTACAAATGTTACCAACAAAACAAGAAGGTTAAATCACATAGGGAATATTAACTTTTCAAATAAAGTAGTACATATGTGAACTGTACAAGCAAGTGCACACACCACTCACCTGGTGCACTACAGCAGTACCGTGGCTTATCTGATTTTTTTGACACTTTGTCTAGAGATTAGTGTGTACTGAGGTGCAACTCATCTAGACTACGTGGAGTGTAATGTAGCTCAGACATGTGATCTGTAGTGCCAGTTCACAGCGCTGACCCAGTAATGTGCCCTCCATCCTGTTTGCTGTCAGCCCGCCTTACCTGGCACATGAGGTTAGCTCGGTCCCTCTGACTGTGCCATACAGCAGCCAGAGGAGCAGCCGGACAGGAACATCCAGCCGTTTTAGCATCTGTAGGATCAGCAGACAAAAGATGAAACCGTCCAGGTCGTCAGAATTAGATTTTAGCAGCTGTTTGCAATGGACCCATGGAGGCACAGTACAAACAACTGTCACTGAATTACTTTCAAACTGAAGAAAACACAAAAACATAATAATTCTCAGGCACGTTCTGGAAATTTAAGAAGCATATTTTTTCTGTGAAGTAGATTTATGTTTATTCACTGACAACACTGAAGAAACTGGGGGACAAACTTAATCCAAAACTATGTGTATCTTGTCTGCGTGTCTCCATGAGTTGTACAGTATGTCACAGCCATGTGACATGTGCTGCTGACCATGTTGCCAAACTCTAATCGCAAGTTTCTGTTGTTTCTGGAACACCATCTTGCACTTGTTCCTTTAACTTTACACAGGATCTTAATCTCACACCCCTCTCTCCATGACCACCCTTAAATTCTCACTTGACACATTTGTCTACTTGTATTTCTTCTTGCTTCCATCTTATCTGATATGCTTTTTATCTTTGAAAGGCAATGCTTTTTCCTTATTCACTTTATGTTCTGCGGGGGGCAGGGACATCCAGAGTGCATATCTCTGCTCTTCTTACCTTGACATTTTTTAAAATTCCAAACTAGCTGCTGCTCCTCCGCCTGCTTATCTAAACAGATTCAGCAGTATTACTTTCTCTGAACTAAACCACTTTTATCAGGAAAATGTTAACTGCTGTTGGGCAACAAGAAAATATTAGGTTGAACTTGTATTCCATTTTAACCAACCAGCAATAAACAAAACTTTTATCTAAAAGTCCACTGAGAGTCTGATTGCATAGGGACTCAGGGCCAAGATGGAGATAGTGACATATTTTCTATCCTGAATTAAATGTCAGTAACCACCACTGTTGCTGACCATGGTAGATGACAGTGGTAATCTTGATCTACAGAAGAGATTTGGCCAGACAGCGCACAAGTCCAACAGCTTAATGGCTGATTTTAAAGGCTTTGGCAGCTCTTAGAAAGAACTAGATCAAAATCTGACAAAAACACAAGGAAAATATCCCTCTTCATTCACATTTCCACTGCACACTGCTTTCAGTTTAGTCTTGTGCTTCGCAGAAATGTATATTATATCATATCCTACTGTTCCATAAAAGGTTTATTGTTCAAATTCACATATGCAAGAGACTGATGAGATTAATAAGAGTTTCTTTTTAATTCAGATTCAAATTTGGCAATATATGACTTCACAACTTAAAGTTTAAACTGGCAAAAATTAGGAACATGCTTGAAAATTATGATTTTATTGGATGAGACTGTGATTATAAAACCCTTTTCACATTTTATTAATAACACTGGGTATGCCATTGGATAATAAACATGCTCTATATTTGCTACAGTTGTGTAGAGACTAAGATATACTACAGGTATGAGCAGGAACCAAATCTAATGTCTCGACAAAGGTCAACCTCTCAGAACAGCCCAACATGAAAGTGAAAAGGTAACGTCTTTTTTACTATACCTGTGTTTTCTCCTGAGAATTTTTGAGAAAAAAAAAAACATTAGCAGATGCTACATTAAGCTGTTTATGTTCGGGTTATGATGATCACCCTCCCCCCTCCTTTTTGTTACCTCTAATCCTGGCTCCTACTTTTCTGACAAATGTCAAGTCTCCCCCAAAGCTGCTCCACCTTCCTCCTGTACCTGCCTGCGAGGCTCCACCACAGCTCTGTGTGTTTGTTGACTTAATGCTCTAATCTGCCATTAAGGCAGGGGAGAGAGAGGCTTACTGGTGTTTCTCTTACAAATCCACTTCCAGACCCCCCACCCCCCGCGGAGAATCTGCACTAAATCCCAGCAGAACAGTGATGGGGGCAGCCACTGACAGGAAGAGGAGGAAAGGGAAATAAGAAATGATGTGATGGGGGAAAGGTGGGGTTAAAAGAAGTGGGTGGATAGAGGGCAACATGGACACCAAAAAAGACAACGAAACAAACTTAGGTGAGAGATTGTAGGTGTGTGTGTGTGTGTGTGGGGGTGGGGGGGGGACTAAGAAAGACAGACATGTGAAAAGGAAAATGGCACAGAAAGGGGACAGTAAGAGCTACATTAGGATGGTGTATGAGTATTCTGGTTGTAGTATGAGGAGATGTGGGCTATAACATTTAATAACTGGAGTCCACTCAGCGCTGACTTAATGTTCTTTTAGGCAAATATCACTTTCTGGCAGAGTGGCACTTGTGTCTTAACCTCCTTCAATCTTTTTCAAGTTGTTTTCCCTTCATCCTCCTTTTTTTGCTCAGCCTTTTCTTTAATGATGGCCAAACTCTAGGGCTCTTCTGTTATCACTGTGACTAACACCTTTCTGAAGGCTGTCCATCTGTGATGGGAACACTGGAGAGCCAGAGCAGGGGTCTGAAATGGACCAGTCCTGACAGGCAGATGGCTCAGCTCTTCCATGCCAAGACTGTGTCCAGTTCCTTCCAGCCCTGCAGCTCAACCCCTCTTTGTTCAGCCCATCTGTGAACTCAATGTGGCCCACCTGAACTGACTGGGCAACCCCAGGTACAGTCTCGGTTTTGTTCTGATTCAATTTAATGAGTCAGAAGTCCGCCTGAGCCTAAAACACACAGCAAAGAAGAAGCCGCCCACGCTCATTCAAATAGCTGCCCCTTGAAAGGTAAGCGAAGGGTTTTTATTTTTTCTTCTTCTCCAGACATTCTTGGCTTTCTGTGAGCAGTTGCCATGGCTACAGAAAAGTAAGTGACCACCTGTGGGCTTGCTTCTGATGTAAAAGAAAAGAAGGCAAAAGGAGACAAATCACCAGAGCGCAAACTGATTGCCCGAGAGTACCCCGGTTTTAATCTAACATTTCAGATCCTCTGATGTTTCAAGACATTTATGCTGGCAGATAAAAACATCTTGATTCAGCAGACAGGATAGTCTCTGGTTCGGTCAGATAGGAGCTCAGTCACAGCAGGCATGGGCAGCAGATTTGAGCTCGGGTCACAGCAGCCAAAACCCACCAAAGCAACTCAGATTCCTCTCCTGCTGGACATCAATCTTTAAAGCTGCTGTCCAGGCAAAGAGCAGATCTGATTCCTCCACTGAACAGCGCTCAACCCTTGACCTGTCTCCCCTCAAACCCATATTAGTCCCAGGTAGTTGCTATAGTTACAGTAAATCAGCCAGAAGTATTTGTTGTTGCAGCCCTGCAGGATGCAGAGCTACTGTGAACATTATAGGTATAGAAATAAATGTGCACAAGCCCTTCGCCAAGTGTAATTGAATGCAGACAGGAAACCCACCCCTGTCAATAAATTACATATTTATTTGTGGCCTTGAACAAGGTGACTGCATGTAATACGTGCCAGCACACTGTGCAGCATGATGCTCTGGGTGAGAGCAGAGGTAGATGTTTGAACGCGCTCCAGTTATGTGCACACACAGCAATGTTTGTATGTATGTGTGTATTGTATGTGTGTGCATGCACTGTATGTGTACGTACATATGTCCAAGAGAGTGAATATGTGTTGACTTGGTGCCAGCGCCGCAGTCTGGTGAGGCAGAGCGGCATGTCGGCCACACAGCTGCGTTCGGGCAGCTCCCATTGGTCGGGGTTAACGAGGTAGAGAGCACATCTGCATCGGAGCAGGCCACGGATGAGTGCAGCCGCAGCAGAAGCTGTCATGCTCTCTCTCTCTCTCTCTGCCTGCATCTGTTTTTATGTGTGACTGCGCATGGCTGTGGTTTTATTTTTATGTCAGGAAGGGTGTCAATATGTCAGTGGAAGCAAAATGTAATTTATCCCAGCACAGGAACATTTGCATTAGTCTTTGAAATTGCAAACATTTGCATACACATTTGTGTGCGTACACTATCCCATAGTCAATGTGGACTTAGGACCTGCTTCACACTGAAATGCTGTTCCTGACATCATTTAACTTGGAAATCATCACTCAGTGCTTCTAGGGATGCGTCTGTATGCTTGTGTAGAGGGTGGCTAAATTAGCAAACATGTCTTAAAGCCGGCCCAACACTACAGGATAATTAGCCCAATTTCGAGGCCAATTTGCCCTTCCTGACAACTGTGGCATTCCCCAATGTGAGGCTGCTTGGAAGTGATTCTTGGCCAAATGATCCTGTAGTGTGTGATGTTGAAGGACCTAATCATTATGCCTCTGACAGGATCGGAGGGCCCCTGATCTTGACTCATAATTATCAAGCATGTTTGATATTTATGACTTGGAATCCTGCAGTGTGGGGGCAACAGTGATTGAATCCTGACCAGACGCCTACAACAGCCAATGACAGCGAGCCGGCTAGGAAGTGTCACAGCTGCTTGTAGCATTAGTTTGCACTGGCCTCCTCATTTCTTTATTTATTTCTAACTCACCTCCAGCTCGTGCTGCTAAATGTGTAGGCTGTGTTGAGTCTTCTCAGCCAAGACTTCATCCATAATTTTATACTCCTCTTTTTTTCTCTGCGTGAAACACAGCACACACGAACACTACTGCTTGACGACAAATGTCCGCCTCCACATTTTTGTTCTGAAATCATGTATAATCACATGAGGTTCTGTGAGATCCTTGGTCCCCAGAGTGAGCGTCTCTGAGCTCATTCAGTAAAAATGGCAAGTGTGTGGTCCTGTCTCTTGGCTGAATCATCTGGTGTGTGTATGTGTGTGTGCTCTTAAGATTAAAATGTGAATCAAATGTACTTTCTACACCTGTATTTTGCTTCTGACAAAGTCATTGCAATTATCAACCATCCACAAATACAAGTAGTGTTGTATGGTATGGACATAAGCATCCTTGTTACCTGGTTTTTAGAGTATCCAGATTGTGTGTTGCACAGACTGCTGAGCATTGTCTGCCACATGTGCTCTATTTACACCAATCAGCCATAACATTATGACCACTGGCAGGTGAAGTGAATAACACTGACTATCTGTTACAGTGGCACCTGTCAGTGTGTGGGGTATATTAGGCAGCAAGTGAACATTCAGTCCTTGAAGTTGATGTGTTGGAAGCAGGAAAAATGGGCAAGTATAAGGATCTGAGTGACATTGACAAGTTGCCAAACTGTGATGGAAAGATGACTGGGTCAGATCATCTCCCACACTGCAGGTCTTGGTGGGTGTTCTTGTTCTGCAGTGGTGTTTATACCAGTGTTGCACCATGCTGTATTCAGCGCCCTTCCATTGATGCATACACGCTGCTTTTCTATAAATGATTTTTATGTATCAAATTGTTGGTGATGCAACAAACTGTTAGAAAGTTTGGAATATAAAATGGTGAGAGACAATTGTTTTTAATGCAGACCTTGATGACTCTGGTACATGAGCCAGCAGACATCATGGAGTCAGTGCTTGAATTCCAGGTGCATCAACCTAAAAAATAAAGTCAGAAATCTTATGTTTATCTCAGATCTTCTCCTGTGAATGTTTTAGTTGTTCCAGAATGTAGGACAAACACTTTGGGTGAGACATCTTAGTTTTGATGCTGTGAACCACTGGACGAGCCCGAGGAGCTGAAAGCAGCTGCAAGTGTTTTTAAGCTCCCTCTTTTGTTTGACTTTTGATTAGAACTTTTAACTGTCATTATTTATTCTGTATTATAATTTTTGTTATTCTTATGTATTATTCACACATATATTTTCCTTGGCATTGTATCCTACTGTACTGTATATAGTTAATCTAATTTTTATTTGTTTTTGTTCACTTTTTTAATTGATTTTTGAAACATTTTTATTCATTTTTTTTAACCTATTTGCCCTTTTCTGCCTGATAATCTATGTTTAAAGCACTTTTAATTGCATTTGATAGAATCATGGCAAGGAATGCAGTCATACAAATCAAATCAAAATTTATTTACAAAGCCCATTTAAAATAATGCAGAGCTGACCAAAGTGCTGTACCAACAACACATGCCATCATACAGTAAGATAACATGATAAAAGCAGAAGAGAGAAAGTCATTCAATAGTGAGAATAAGTGTGTGCAAACTGTCTTGGCCAAGTGGTTTCATAAATCCCAGATTTTATTCACACACCTTCAGTGAATATTTTTGTAAAGGTCCACATCCACTAAAGAGGTGGAGGCTTTTATTGTGGAAATATTGCCCAGAGTCCCACTGCAAAGAGATCAGGACTGGTGTTACAGCATCAGGGGACTAAAGGAAGCACAGTAGAATGTTCCACACTGGCTATTTGTTATCCGTCTAAATGACAGTTCATACTTGTTTATGCTTGTGCTGTCCTTGGCCTCTCTGTGGTCCACTGTTAAGTCTGAGTGTTAGTAATGCATAAATATGTCATTGTGCGTAATTGTGTTGCAGTGCGCAGCAGTATCTATCTAGGACAGTGGCATGTAGTGATTGTTTACACAGCCTATTTACATTAGAAAGCCCTGTTACAATAGACAGTCTCTCCACGTAGATCCGATGGCGAGGGGTTTCAATGTTGAGACCCATTGTCTGTAATGTCTGCCTCACCCAGGGAATGTAGAATTAACAGATTAGCCAACGGGAGGGGAGGGTATGAGAAAATGCCTGCATCTGCGGTTTGATTTGGAAAAGGAAAGACAGTGGTGATTGAGCAAACATGTATAAATTCATATCTCTATTTGAGGATAATGACTGAATTCATAAGCACACAGGACTTGACAAGTTTAAACAGGTCTTCATGATATGCTAAAGCAAGTATCTCTCCTGTGTGTGTGTGTGTGTGTGTGTGTATGTGTATGTGGAGATGAGTCCATGAACTGAAGCGTGTGAGGAGATCAAGACGGAGTGACAGACAGAGAGAGAGATACTGTAGAGCAGAGATGAGAGGAGGAAGAGAGAGGGCACACATATTCCTCTTTACCTTGGATTCACTGGCTGAGTCACTGCAGATGGAGGGCATTTTTCATGCTGCATTGCTACACAGTTCTCTTTACTGCCTTATTTTTTATGACACTCCTCCCCAAGGATGTTGGCGTCTTAAGGAGTCCCCTGACTGTGATTAATATAACAGGCTGCCGTTACCAACTGACATTTGAGTTCCTCTCCTACACCATGACATATCTGCCTCTTTCTTTATCGAGTGGGTTATGGTGACAGGCGCACATCATGCTGCAGTACATGTGGAGGGATGGTAGTTAGCTGAAACCTCCATCTGGCTCTCTCTGTTTCCATTTTTCATTTTAATCTCAATGTCTTCTATTTGTCTCCCCTTCTGTCACTCCCAGATCTGTTTTGTCTCCTCCTTCTTAAAATTACACATGTATCATTTCTCTCAAGCTGCCTGACTCCCCGTATACATCCTGCATAGTAAATAGGTAGAAAGTGTTATACTTGGCTGGCCAGCTTGCAGCTATTCATCATAAAACAGTACCTGTTTGCACTGAGAAGGTTTCTGGTGTAATTATGCACCAGATTGACTGTTAGGATTCTGAGTTGTGTTCTAAGTAATGTATCGCGGTAACAAACCAAAACTGGGTCACAGCCTAGAAATATCAGAAGAGCCTTATTATTATTTTTGTGTATTGTCAAGCTTCAAATTCTGCCAGATAAAAACTCTCTAAACAATAGGTTGGCACATTTAGAATGGGGATGAGGATGCAGTGGGAGGAGACTAGATTAGACTGCAGCTGTCAGAGAAGCAGGCTCTGTGGTGGAGTGTGTGCCTCCAGTGCTCTACATTACCCACAGTCACCACCTTGGTGACCTCACTCCTGCATGACAATCAAAGCCTTCAATCTTGGCCCTGCACCAGTTCATCTCTAGTGAACATCTTGAGACAGTCCTGCACAACTGGAACTATCCCTGTGTGTTAGTGTGCCTCAGTTTGCATCTTGCTTGTGTGTGTGTGTCTGTGCATGTGTGTGTCAGGTATAGAACATGTGGGTGGTTAAATATATATGTCAGCTAGACACGGAGAGGTGTGCAACAGCTGCACCCATCTGTCTGCATGTGCACAGGAGTGTGATGATGCAACAATATGAATGTAATGTGCCTGTCAGGGATGCGGAGAGGAGGTCTGAAGGCATTTGGATGCTCTTGATGGAAAATCAAATGCCTCCCTGCTCCCTCCTCCTTCGCTTCGACAGCCTGTGCCAGAGCTCCACTTTTCTGATGCGCTAAAAGACGAGCTCCATCTGGGTGTACAGCTAGAAAATACAACCATCTCAGTTCATTATTTATCTGGGACTGAGTCTTAAAATCTTGTTTGTCTTCAGAATGGAAAAGGCAATATGATGACAAAAAAAATAGATTTTTTTTCCCCCCCAAGTTTGTTTACCTCTTTCAAAAAGTGCTAGTGTCTTGAAATATGACAAAGGACGACTGATTTAATATCAGCATAGTCACATGTATTCTTGAACCAGGGATATTTGCATTGGAAACAAGTGAAGTAAATCTGCTGACAGTTCTTCCCATTTGCTTAATGAAAAGGATTTCAGTGCTCAAAGCCGGACGGATATGGCACCCAAAAATAACACCATGTTGTCAGGCAAATCAAAAATATAATTAAAGATATAATATATCATAATGTGAAAAGTTCAATTTAAAGGAAAGGAATCAGGGTTTTTTTAACCACCAATCATCAGTCTCAGTCAAGTTTTTTATTTATTTATCTATTTTTGTCTTGGCAGGCAATGTAATCTATTTTTCCCACACAACATTTTTCATTTTCCTCTCCACATTTCTATATGCATATATGATAATGAAATGAGTGTGTCTACAAATGTGTGTGCCTTATGTGTGGCTAAAGCTAGCTTTCAACTGTGTTAGCTTCACACACTTAGCACCGGCCTTTTTAGCTCCAGCTAACGTTTTTCATAAAATTACAACAGCCTTTGTACCATAACACTATATTAATATTTATTTATTTGACTTTTGCCAGTTTTCTGTACAGCAATGACAAACACAACATTTGTGAGGCTTATTTTGTAAAGTAGAGAGGCACAGTTGAAGCCTGTGGTTCCCTCGTCCCATGTCCTGCATTTACAGTCTTCAGTTTGTCGTCCTCTGATGCAGCAACAAAGAAACCTGTTTCTCTCTCTCTGCATTCATTTGACACTTCTGTGCGTGTCGTGGGATCTGACACACTGAAATGTGCAACATGTACCCACATGGCACACTAAAAAACACACACATATGGAGGCACGCGGGGTGAAACACACATCCGCACACATACACAAACACACCACCCTATGTGGTGCAGTAAATAGAATGATTGTATTTTTGCTCCATTTTCTCCAGGGTGATGACAAGTCTCTTCCCCTTTCACATGGTTGAAATGAAATCCAGTTATATTTGTAATGGCTCCTCAACTTTTCTTCTGGTTTGAAGGAGTCAGCTTGGTTGAGTCACCACTGCTAAACCCAAATGTGCTCAGTAAATCAGTGATGCGCTATGGCGGAAATGCGTAACAGAGACAGATGCAGTGTATGTGTGTGTGTGTGTGTGTGTGTGTATTTGTGGTGACTGAACTCCTGTCAAACTTGGTTACTCCTCTAAGTGTGTTGCATGTTACGGCAATAGCTGTCTATTTGATTATTTTAATTAAATAGCTGGAATTTAGAATTAATCACTTTCTAAATTTATGGGGTAATTACATGGTGTTTGTCCTTGACTTGGAAGCGTCACCCACCCATGAATAAATTCATCATCGTCTTGTGATGGCAGACAAAGTTACACTGACACCTGCATACTTTGTTTCCTCCACTCACCCCTCAATTACCCTCTTGTACTTTCTTTTCTGACACAATAAATCACATACTGTCACACAGTCTTTGTCATTGGCCCTCTGTGACACAGTGATGTGTGGGTGGAAAGTGCGCATACAGTATGTGCTCTATGTGGGGGTGTGTGTTTGTGTACATGTGGTTGTGTGGTGAACTTGAAGTTTGAAACTATCTCTGTGAGAACATTTTGGACAGTTTTTGGAAGGCTGTTTGAGGATTACATCTTGGTTTTAAGGTTTAGTTGGGATTACTGAGGTTAGAGTAAGGGGGAAGGAAATGCATAGTGTCCTCACAACTACAGAAAGACCAACACATTTGCTGGGCGTTCCAAACACCCAGGACACTTGCTCAAATAAAGGGCCTCTTTGACAAGCCAGACATGAGTGAGCTGTTGTGTGTTTCCATGGCACCCTGAAGAAGCTACTGTGTGCTTGGAGTTGCTTACTGGGCTAAGAATGTGCCATCTCACTGTTTTTATACTTCTTCTGTTTTCTTACAGCAACAGTAAACTGACCTGTTGTAAGTAAAAGTAGCAAAACCACAGTGTAAAAATACCCTGTTATAAGTAAAAGCCCTACATTCACAATGCTAGGTAAAAGTACAACAGCTTTAGTACCAAAATATACTTAAAGTAGTCTTTCTGCAGAATGGTACATTTTACATATTATTTGATTATAATTATATCTGCTTCATTATTTTTGTCACTTCAGTGTTGCAGCTGGTAAACATGGACCTAATGTTATATTTATAGTTTGAATTCCTGCTGGGTAGCTTGTGAATTTCCCACTACGGATCAATAAACTCTGATGATACTGTATTTTGTGTAGTTAATCTGATTCTAAAATTTAACTAGTAGCTAAAGTTAACTAATAAACTTTGGGGGGTTAAAACTATCATTTTTGCCTCTGTGGTGTAGTGAAGTCTAAATATGAAGTAGAAGAAAATGAAAATACTTGAGTAAAGTACAGACACCTCAAAATTGTAAAAGTGCGGTACTTGAGTAAATGTACTTAGTTACTTTCTACCTCTGCATCGCATAATTATACTGTACATTAACATATAACATCTCCAGTGTTTATGGCAACTGAGATATTTTGGAAGTATGCATGCATACAATGTCATCCCATAACAAGAATGCATCATGAATGCAGGAACAAAAAGATGCAAATAGCTAATGGACTTTAGGCTGCTTGGCACTGTACACTGTCCTGTATCCAAATAGTGTACAGATGCAATGTAACCACATAGTGTTATTGCCTTTAATTAAGAACTCAGCAGATGGGGATAAAACCCCTGCCTTTTCCTTCCAAACTGGCACCTGTCATCATCCATCTGCTTTATTTCCTGCTCTGGTGATTTAATCTTAGTAGATGATAAACCCTCATACTTTGAGCTTAAGCTCCAGAGATGTGTGTCCTTTGTGCTGCGGTTGCGTTCTGAGTGATACCATGATGCAGCATCCTAAGATGTACCTGTAGTTGCCAGTTTAAATAACTGGTTTGAGATGCTCTCCCTGATTTTGTTGTATGGACCACACCAGCACTTTGACATCCTTAGATTTTCTCCCGCTTTACTTCTGATGTTTTTAAATTCAACTTCAGGCACATTCAAGAAATCCATTATTAGTCAGAGGACAGAGAAGCCTTGATATACCTTAAACCAATGCAGTGTTTAGAACCTGTTTCCACCCACATATAAAACAAACACAAATGAGAGTTAAGGTATTGTGTGGCACGTTTTAAAACTGGTGAGCATCAGGAGTATGGCTGCATTTATACTGATAACTTGTTTTCAGCTTCCTTTGTACCTGACGTTTCAATGTAGTCTCCTGGTCTAGGGATAACTGAGTGGAAAAAAACAGGTGCTAACAATACACTTAGTCTCTCAAGGTCAAAAGTTGCTTAAACCTTTATTAAATGATTTTTAGGCCACTAGGTGCCAGTAGAACAAGCTGTAAACACATTCAGTATTGACATAAAACGGTGACACGGACACAGCTGCCATTTTGCATTCTATGTGATGAATGGAAGTCTTTAGCTGATTGATACTCCACTGTGTTCCCCAGTTAACCACTAACTTTCTCTGTATGATGTTTACTACAAGGCTGATAGTGTACAGCGTTTTGTGGAAAACAGTTGCCCGGTACATCTGGACATGGTAATCAGGGTGGTGAGCATGAAGTGATAAAGAGTGAAGTTGGCCTGAAAAATCAAAACAATGCCTTCTTCATTTTTATGTAAAAAGTGGAGGAGCTTTTGTACAGTTTTAGTAATATTGTGTACTGTATAGTTGACATGCTGCTACAAAGTGTAAAGAGTGTGTAGTAAATGTTTGCATGGCACATCTGGGTGAATAATCTACACATCTCACTGGTTGGTTAGCTTGAACAACTTACTTGTCTCCCTTGACAATAAATGGGTGAAGCACAGCTGTTCCGGCTCTGTTCCCGACATGCCATTATTATCCACGCTACAGGAAATGAAGCCTGGGGTGAGACCGATAGAAGGAGAGGGGCTTTTCAGTAGCCCGAGCAGTCGGGGTCAAGGGTCACATGTCATTTATCGATGTCAGACTTCGCCTGTCATGCCTCTCTGAATACTAATCACTCACACATTCACACAATACAATTAGACTTGACTAAAACAGTCCATTAGCATAGAACTCAGAGTAGACTGAGCAAACAGCCCTCTCTCTCCTCAGTAACCTGTTTGTTCTGCGATTGTCTTCTTGTGTCACTGACTTAATCAGTGGTCATCTATTTAGCTGCAGGCCCTGTTGAAGTGTAAGCAATAAGCATACTGTGTCATATCTGTCACTGTTACAAGAAACTAGTTATTGATCAGCTCCAAGGTTCTGCATGGCGGCCACCAGTTAACCATCTCTCCTCTGGGACATGACTACTCATTTGCCGGGTGCGTCAATGAGAATTTTGACTGAGCTGATCTCTGGATGGAATAGAGATTAACCACCATGTGAGGTGATGACTCAGCTCTTTGTCGTTTTTTGTCTAGATGGGGATCTGCTTGCATTTCTCTGGGGCAGTTCCTCGCCCTTATCAACACAGCTCCATCTACATGGAAATCAAAGCCTTTGCAGAAGCGGAATACAATTAGGGGAGGGGGAGGAAAGTCTTTCCCATCATGATTCAGGCTAATAATACACCTACGAAGAGCTGAGAGACTGAAGGACAGCAAACACTCCTTGTTACTGTTAAGATAGTCGGATGAACAAGGTGGCACAAGAATGGCGTGTTCATGTTGTACAGTAACTTGTGAAAGATTTCATCCACGAGGCTTCTTCTTGTCTGTGGACCTTGAAAAGGAGGATTAACTCTCGCTCCACAAGACCCAGCTGCCTGATTCCACTCCTGACACTGACCTCCTTTGTTTTTTTAAAGTAGATGCTTGTGTGTACTTGTGTGTGTGTGTGTGTGTGTGTGTGTGTGTGTGTGTGTGTGTGCAGGAACAGGGGTGGCCGCTGAACGGTGGTAGGGTTTCAGCAAGGATTAGAACCCACACAGCAGCCACCCTCCTCAGTAGATCAACGTCCATGGTACTGTACAGTGTGTGTGTGTGTGTGTGTGTGTGTGTGTGTAAATGTATACCATGCCACTGCCACTGCTGATGACACCAGACAAAAAGAGGAAGACGGAGTCCATCTGTGAAAGCAGCGGGATTAAGCTGTGCTCAAGCCAAGAACTACATGTCAATCAACAGCTAAGTGTATGTGCGAGTGTGTGTACTTCTGCCAGTGGGTTATATACACATATAAATACACTCAGCTCTCGTCTGGCAGTGGGGGAGGGAGGACCCCAACACTGTTGTTTTCATTTGTAATCTGGGGGACGGAGTGAAGCCAGCGATACATCAATCACACTCAGTGGGTGCAACACAAGAAAGTGTGGCACCCTGTGGGGCCTGTCTGAAGACACCAGTCTGTAGGCAGTCACACAGGCGTCTGTCTGTGTAGGGGTCCTTGACCTGGATGTAGTAGAACCCTTCGTTAGCCAAGCATGAAGGTGGGGGGTCATTGTGTCCCCAAACGATGTGTACCAGTGATTGAAACTGACTCGCTCCCCTACACCTTTCATCCCAGCTGGAGGGGGGAATTGAAATCAATACAACCTATGATGAGAAGACTGAAGTGGGTCAGGGATAGAGGGAGTAAGAGAAAGGAGGGGGAGACCTTTGGCTTTTTGACTGGTTGCTGTTAAAGGTGGATGATCAATTACCCTGATGGAGTGCTTCTTGGGGATTTCAGAAATGACACAGCTCTCTGCTCCTTATTAAAGAGCGATTGTCCACTGAAGGAGCCACTGGTCCACTGCAGTTTGTGTGACATCCTGCAAAGATAGAATATCGCTCACTTACATCTTTGTGGCTGTGAGAAGAGGCAACTGGTTCCCCCTCCTCTCCCCAATCCTTTATTTTTTGAAAATGTTTAATCCCCTTTGTCCCCACCCCCCATCCACACGTTCTGCTTCCAACGTCTCCCCTGTCTCTACATTATTCTCTGTGCATTTTAATTTTTTTTTTCCTGGCACCGGGGGCCAAGTTTCCCCGCCCACTCTCCTCATTTTAGCCTGAAACTAGAATAGTGGAGCCAAGAAATAATCTCTCCGGCTGCTGCTCTGATTGGCCGCTGTACGCAGCGCTTCAGCCTCCTTGAATGAGAAACAGGGGTAACCAGGCAACTTCAGCGCTGGAGAGAAATCAAAAACGAAGACAGAGTTTTTCGGGATCTTAGATTTATAGGAAAAATTTTAACATGTTAAAAGTAAAGACAATGATTTCACCGTGTCTGTCCGGCACATGGAATTAACAAATGGATTTTCTTAAACACGCTCTGTCTCCCCCTCTCTCTCCCTCTCTCTCTCTCTTACTGAGGGAAAAACAGAACGCTCAAATGAAGGCAACACAGATGTGGATTAAACGCATAAATGGGACACTCCAGAAAGGCATTCGCTGAGAAAAGGTGAGTGACATTTCAGTTCTAAGCTTCTCTATTCACGGGAGTCTTTTTAAACTGTGAAACTATAGAGCTGGTCAAGGATGCAAGGCAGCGCAGCGACATGTCAAGATTTATGGATCGGATGTCCACTGAATGAAAATGGGTTGCGGAACCGTCCGCTATGGATGACTGAGACGGACACAGTCGCATATGTGTTCAAATGAAACAAATAAGATCAGAAATGAGTCTGTGAGTAAAATCGTTGATGGCATTTTGGTGGATTTGAATGTGGAGTCTGTTAAAGCGCAAACGCCGGTCGCCTGTCAAATAACCTGCTGTCCCATATTGAATTGCGCACAAACTGGAAATTAAAATTTCGTTTTGAAATGACTTCGATGCATGATCTGCACATATAGATGATGCTGCTACACGACATGCGTCTAAAATACAATCATCAAGAAACACGAAAAGCTCCCCCACCACCACCACGTCTGTACCCCCTCCCTCTCCAAATATTCAAATGAAGAGATGTCCTGCTGCAACAGCAGTAAGTCATCCTCCAACGTGCTGATACTAAGTGAATTTGTGAATAATGACACCTGTGCTAGTTATTGTATTGATTTCTGGCTAGAAACGGTTAGAAGATGTTCAGCGGGCTTTACTGAAGGTTGGGTACCTGTGGATGGATGCTTGAATTGGGACGCACAGCGCTGCGCAGCGGCACCGGTCTGACCAGCAGTGCTGAGCCAAAGTCTTCCTCAGACCTGTGCATACAGGCCTGTGGATGAGCTCTGCGGTCTGGAGATGACACGAGCTTGTAAATTGTAGAAACGTCCAGGCGTGTGGGCGTTTAAACTGCGCCAAGGCAGGCAGTTGCGCCCACCTTTGGATTCCCCCTTACGCAGCGATTAGACGGGTCAGTAATCTTTTTTTGGTATGGAATACACATGGATGAAACTTTTTATAGTCCATTTTTTTGGTTTTATATTTAAACATACTGACTCGGGAGTCACAAAAAATATTCATATTAAGTGATTTTATCCTATTCGAGTATTGTTTTGTAAATGAAAGTGAAAAAATAAGAATTGTATGTTTAAAAATACTTGCAAAAGACCAGTCTTCAACCATTTATTAAGTAATCTTCATAACAGGCCTTTTCCACGGGTTTAAACTTTTCACTCGAAAGCCTAACCTCCTTTGGGTGAAACTGAAGATGAGCCAATTTTACCAGTTCAAAAGCATATGTTTATACTGGACCATATATCTATTATGGTGATCTGTGTTTTCTGCTTGTGTGCTCATGTAAGTGCAGGCCTACATAAAAGATGGCCTCTGCTTTGGCTGTGGTGAAGTAGCATCAAATCAGCTAGCAGTGATAAACCCCTGGTGAAAAATCGCAGCTCACCTCCTTCCTGCTGGCACAAATGATTACAAGTCATGTTTAAGTTTGTCTTGGTGCAATAAGCAGAGGTCAGCATCAGCACTGTGATACTGGTGCCAGAGTTTGTTGGTGTCTTCTGCCAATCAGCCAACCTGCCCTTAGTATTCTCCTTACAGATGCTAAGCTGCACTCTCTGGCTCGATTGTAGGACATGTCCACACACAGTACAATTTCCAGTTGTCATCCCAAGACAGTTCTCTGCAGCCTAGTGTGAGTTGTGGGGCTTAAGACGGGGCTGAACAAAACACTAGAGAGCATTAACTTCTCCAGTGCGAACTTCTTTGTTGGGTTTCCCAGCAGAATCAAGAGACTTAATTTAGCTCCTGAAACCGACTGGGAACTACATATGATTGATCTGATTAAGGCCACAATGCCTTTTCCAGTTTTGCAATTATTGTAAAATAGTGGAAGCAGTTTGGATACTTCCTTTTCCAGTTATCTCATCACAAGTGCAACACTTTTGGCTGGTAGTTGTTTCACATTCTTCACCCATTTGCTGTAGTGTTGCTTCTTGCCTTTTGTCACGCTGAAAGCCTGGTGTATTATCACATTTGCTCTTTCTCTTCATATTGTAGTGGTATTACCTCATCTTGAACTCCCTTAAGATTTTCCAAGTGCCCTAAGATAATGGATCTAATGAACACGGGTTACACGGACATTAATGTCCAGCAATAGACGCAGGATTGCTGGAGCGGCCTAAATCTTTAATAAAATTTAATTTAATGAGCTTGCAAGATTGTGTCTGAGCTCTCGTTTTGCTGGTGGGCTTATCACATCTAGTTTATTCTTTAATGAAGATGTGGCCCCTGGCGGAGGCAGGCAGAGGTGATCCTGGTTGCTTCTGTTGAACAAAAGGGGGAAATTGCTCAGATAGCGGTGCACTGTCGGATGCCGAACAATGCATATGCTCCACTGGGGGGGTGTAATCAACTTGACAGGTGCAATGGGAGAGTTGTGACAACTCTGTGTTGGAAGCAACGACTCAAGCTACAGGATGTGATGGCAGCGAAAGAGAAGGAACTCAGATCTCTCCCATGGGAAGTCTGAAGAAGTAGTTTGACATTTTTGGAAATATTCTGATCTGTTTTGTTGCAGAGTTAGATGAGAAGATCTTTACAAACACCTGAGCACAAAAATGACAGTTTACTGTTTTACAGGAGGTTTGTGCTGTATCGGTTGAGAGCAGTGTCCTTTTGCAATGAAGCTGGTTTCAGCTGAGAAATATTCTAGTACATAAATAAAATCATAAAACCACAACTTGTCATTATTTTGCTTTGGTTTCTTGTACAAGTTAAAGAAATAAAATATAACATGCTAATTAGTGAGCTTTAGAGGTGCTGGTCGGTAGATGTTGGTCCCCTTTTCAGTTTTTCTACTAAGCTAAGCTAAGCTAAGCTAAGCTATTTGGCTGCTGGCTCCAGCTTCATATTTAACACAATGTCATGACTGGGGTATCGATCTGCTCAGAAAACTCTCAACAAGAATGCAAATAAGTATATTTCCCAAATTTTTGCTTCCAACATCAGTCATGATGTTTAAATCTAAACTTAAAACCTATTTTTATTCCTTGACATATGGATAGTGGATAGTGTTTTATTGGTCTAGTTTTGGTTGTTCTTATTCTGTTTATTGCATTTTATGTATATTTTTTGTAAAGTGTGTTGAGACATCTGCGTGATAATGTACTTTAATTAAATGAAATGTGATTCATTGATAGATTGCTTCGACATCTTTCAGGAAAATCATCTAGCAAAGAAGCACAAATATTTAGCAACCATAAATTGCAACTTTTAAAAACTGATATTTATTTCAACATTATGCAATGACATCATTTTGTTTATGTGTCCAACTTCAAAGTGCAGTTCAGTTAGGAAGATTGATTTATATCTAGAAACAAGAGAAAAGTGTTTACCTGAAAAGTAAACGGTAGCTGTTGCTAATGGCAGCAGTGTTTCCATTATTTCATATGTAGAGTAATAGTTAGTTATAGATGGATTTGCAAATTCAGCAAAAACAGAAGTCAAGCATCATTGACTTCAAGTGATTTCCCATAATTACAGTATGTCCCTTTTGGCGCTGACCTCTGTGAGCTCGCAGTGCGGCAGCGACCCCACTTCTGTACAGTGTGAGTGGAATCAACTGGAGCAGTGAATTGCCAGCCCATCACACAGTTATTCCCTTTGTGCAGAGCTGGGCGGCTAGTAATCTTTATGCTTTGGCCTGTAACATCTGGTGGGCGAGTAAAGTGTTCAGCGTGAAGCCAACAGTGTCAGCCTGCCTCCCACATTCAGCCAGAGCAGCCGTCACTGCCCACTTCGCTTCCAGAGGACTGGGCATCTTCAATGAATCAATGACACCAGGCATCACAAGGGACATGTAGCATGCCAAACCAAGGATTCATTAGGACTCAATTAGCTGGGAGGCGTGGGGCGCCCTGCCATATGCCTCGTGGTTCTACAGCAATCTGTACCCACTCCCTGCTACTGTACTCTCAGCTGTCTTTGGCGCTGTACATGTGTTGCATCAGTGCTGTACAGTAGCAGCACAGGGCTGGTCCGCTGCCTTTCACAGAGCCGACTTCTTTGTTTAACTAACACAAGTTAGTAGCAGAAGTTAAGCGCTCTGTCTCCAGCCACCCAAGTTCTGAGCTGGGAATGAGTCACAGTGACCTTCAGCTCAACTCATGTTGGGCTAGTTGGCACCATCTGAAGTACTCATCTATCTACTGAAGTACAGAGTGGGGCTGTGGAGCTCCTCATACTGTAAATCTTAGGAGGCCTCCTCAGTATCGACTTCACCTTGCTTGCCAAGAGGCAGCATGTGCTGTCAACAAGATCTATCTGCCTTCAAATCTGGTTCATCTTCTTATCTGTGCCAAGGTAAAGCACCCTCTCACTCCATCCTCTGTGGCTCCACCACCTCATCCCACTCTTCCACTACCTGGAGTTGATGATGTTAGAGATTAGAGTAGGGAACAGGATTAAACAGAGCAAGGGCAATGTACATACCAAACCTGAGATATCTGATGTTATGTGATGAGACATGATGTCATGGTGGCTTATACACAGCCTGTCCATACATGTAAGCTGTATAATATGCAATAATGACTGATACAACCAGGATTTTAAACATCACTAACCACCACTGGCAGATTCAGTCGCTTCCCTAACTTGACCTTTTTTAAATGAAATGCAAGACGTGAATGAGAAATCAATGAGAGAGGGATTTGATCAAATCATTCAGGCATTTGATTGTGTCATTTAAAGGTAGCCGTGGGCTTGAAATTATGACTCATGAAAGAAAATGAACCTATAAAAAACTGCAGCAGGCTGTCTTCCTCCACCCACTCCTCCCTCATCCTCAGACTGTTAGAACAGGAAGCCTCACACAGCTCAGAGCCACTAACAATATATTTGACATATACTAAGATGCGAGTAATACAAGGACACACAACAAAAACCTGTCTTGTTATTTCACTGGAGCCTTTAATTTTTCTGTTTTGAACACATCATGTGCAACAAAGGAGCAAACATCTGAAACCAATTTTTCAAAGCATTGCAAAGTACACAAGAAACAAACCTTTCACCCAAAATATGTTACTGTACATTTAAATAAAATTTATTCTTGGTGTCTTGTCTTCATATGATAATGGTCAGGCCCAGCGTCAGTGATTTTAGTTAGAGTTAATGATTGCACTCAATTTAGTTCAATTTAAATAATTAAGGGGATAGTGAACTGAGATCCATAGAACATTAATCCTACACTTGTGCATATCCACTATATGTCAGTGTAGTTTTTATTAAAGCAAACAGGGCAAAACTCATAAAACAATTAAAAATATTTATTTAATGTGTCAAACCAGTTGATTTTGAGTTTTCATTTGTAACTTGTTTTGAGCTGGTGATATCCAGAAATAGGGAAATAAAAGCATGATTTTGAAAATGAAAAGAAAGGAGACTGAGCCAAGTTGAAGCACGTCTGCCCCAGATCTAGGCATGTGCAGCTGCCCTGCTGCACTCCATCAGCGGTTTCCCCACATTACCCAACAACGCTACCTTCACGTGACCCATTTTACCAGCCTCTCCTCCCCATTCATCTGCTCTCACAGATGCACTACAGGAGGCTCCATAAGCAGCAAAGCATTCATCACCTCTGAGTGGTGTGGTCCTTCGATTTCATCCCGTCGGGCCGTTCTCCAACCCTATTCCCCACAGGCGGGGCAGAGCCTCCATATGTGGCTGATGATTATAATAGCGTGGCAGTGTGGCAGCAGCAGGCACTACAGTAGCTGAGAGGTGTTTCTGTATTTGTGGTCTACATAATATGTAATCAAATATAGGCTTAGCTGACTGTTAATTTAAATATTGCATCTGCCTCACCTCTTTACTGCAGTACTTTTTCAACCCCCTGGAGACAGCTGGAATGTTTGGTTTGCCCTAGAAGCGTTATCAGGCTCAATTCTCTCGTGAATTTGTGTCTTTTTTTTTTCTAGTGGAGCACAGCACATCCGTCCTGGTTTGATTATTCAAACATCAAATGACAGTTAATGTTCATTCACTCCAACAGAGCTGAAGCATCTCTGTGATGAATTTGTTTCAGTTTGAGATTTGTTTAATTTTCTGGCTATTTCGGAGGCTGTTTGCAGTGTTTTTAATATTTAGTCTACTTATTTGAAAAAGGTTGAACATCTCTCTCTAAGGCAGTTTCAACAAAAATGAAACATTTTAACCCACATGAATGTAGGACAATATAAATAATCTGAAGAGATAGTGCAGAGTTTGCTGAGATTCTTGTTACCAGCCATCTCACCCTAACCCAGACTCCTAAAAATTACCATATACTACAAATTTAGAACAGCGGATACATTCTGAGAAATTTAATGGTACTCGAATTGTTTTTTTCTTCTGAATGAAGAAATGCATGTTTGAAAGTATCTGCAAAGATGCAAAATGTTCAGTAAAACCTTATTTCATGACTTCTCCAGCAATACCTGCCCAAAGCAACAAAAGCATGACATACGTTTTTATGCTTATGTTTATGTACAGCACAGACTTTATTCAAAACATGAGCTGACGTTCTAGAAAACACTTGACTTCCTCAGGGCTTAAAATACAACAGTGATCCACTCTTATAAATCTAGGTAGCAGTTGAGTGCACTCCCATTTTGTCTGAATGCGCTAGCTACAGCTTTTTCCTAAAATGCTGTTTTTTAATATTAGAAAATGAATCAAACAGAGGCTGCATTTACTTGTTTGGAGGCCTCAGGCCAAAAATAAACTGTGAGCCCCTGCTGAGCAGCACTACTGTAGTTCCACCCCCTTCCTGTGCAATGTGTATGTACTGGTTTCTAATTAGTGGTAATTTGACCACACAAAGATTAATATGCAGCATGTGCACACAAGTTACACTGAAATAATCCTACTTTTAAAACTAGATTTCTACAAAACAAGGCCTTACAATTAGGTAATGAAACAAGTGTCACTGTAACAACCATCTAACTCAGCTTCTATTGCCACACTGAGAACTTGGAGCCTTCCCATAGGAAAGCTGAGGCCTTGTGTCTGAGTCTGACTATCAACTATAGTATAGAATCTGGCAACTAAGTAAAATGGCTGATGACATTTGATCTTGAATGCCTGCCCAGGATCAGTAGCTGCAGTTGTACTCAGATAGAACTTGGTACCTTTCTAAATTAAATAGAGATCTGTCTAGTAGCTGCGCCTGCAGGGAACAGAGTGTATATTTTTGATGTGGGGCTGCGCTGAGTGACAAGCATCTGCCATAACAGCAGTGGTCAGCATGACGTCTGCTGACAAGACACTGTAGATCGCTCTTCATCAGAGAATCACAGCTGGAGACTACTCTGATGTTTTGCCCTAATCAGCCATCAAGTGTCATATTCAGAAAGCTTCACTTGGGCTTGTACCCAGCCTGCACTCTGAGTTTATACAAAACAACACAGACGACTGAAGAAGCACGTCCTCAGAGAGACAACAGTGGCACCGCATGTGTTTTCGTGATCTATGTGAGATCTCGACCTTGCGATGCTGCTGTAATGAGATGCATTTGAAAATTTCACTTATCATTAGTGGCACGATTAGATGCCAATGAACTGTGCCTGGTGTGGTTTAATCCTCTCAGTCTCCAGAGAGCAATAACATATGAGATGACAACAGTTTCACACCCAGTTTCACACCTCCCATTGTTCCATAGGTTGCAGCAGCCTAATCACTCATGTGAGATTAATGAGAGATGCTGAGGTGTGCTGGGAGATTCACTAATTACACCTACATGTATTGTAATGTAGGCAGGGGAAAAGACAGGTTTGTGTGTTTGTGTGTGTGTTTGTGTGAAAGTGTTTGAGAGAGAGAGAGGGAACTGTATAAACTTCTTTTAAACGACAGTTTCACAAGATACGTTACTTTGCTGCAAGAGAGAAGTTGAGCTACAACAAGGAAAAAAGTAAAAACTAAAAAATCTTTGTAGAAGTGATGATATCTACACTTCATCTGCAAAAACAGTCATCTCACTGCAAAATGACATGAACTAGGATATAAGAATTGTAGAGTAATTTGTTTGAAAATTGTTATTTTTTTTTGTTTGAGGAGCCCCTACAGCTGCCTGCAGGAAACTAGCAGAGTCATACAAGCAAATCAAACAAGTCATCTGAGTTATCACATGTTAGACATGTTAACGTTCCTTGAATGTAATATCAGACCCCCATATTTTCTCTCAGGCATCTTTTTGACAGATTCTGCAGCCTGGAAGGAAATACAATCCAAATGCAGAGATTTCATCACCATTGTATTTGGCTTTGATTCACCAGATGACCAGACACATCACTCCAAATGAGGATGATTTTGGCTCTGCAGCTGCTGGTTGTCTAAATAAGCAACTGTTTTCAAACAAGTTTGATATATAAATGCATTTTTCTTTCTGCTATTTACTTGTTTCATTTATCAATCGCTTATTGCCGGTTTAAATTTCTCAGCGGTGTACCATTTTCATCTCAACATCTGTTAATGGAACAATACCACAAAATAAACCAAACACAGGCTGTAGCTCTGAAGTGCAGATGCTAAAATATAAGCATTTAGAATTTAAATATAAATTGAGGTGAACAAAATCCCATGAAAAATATTTTACACTACACTCAATTCTGACTACCCTGCCTTCAGCAAAATGATAAATAAATGCAATAAATAAATAAAAATATGTATGTTGACCCCTCTTCTCCTCTAATAATTTTCCTCTGGTCTTTTAATGAACTCAATGACAATAGTAACAAGGAACTAAAAAGTAAAGTCTGACTTTAGTTAGGGTGTTTTTACATTAGGCATGATTGTTTCGTACCATGCCAGAGCAAACTTGTTCCCCCTTCCCCTCTACCCCACTGGTCCATTTTCACATTAGTAACATTGTTCTGCACAATTGTGTATGTACACAATAGGTGGCAGTACACACATCCTTGGTTTGCAATCCACCAGAAAGAAAAAGCAACCACTCGCATCATCAACTGAGCGACATTTGTTTCTGTTCCACGCGCATGTAAATACTGATGAATACTTCCATAAATTTCAGAGTTTTTGTGTAATATCCACTTGTCTTTGTATGTTTTCATCAGCACAAATTTCAAGCAAGCATTTTAGGTCTTTGTTACTTCACAGAGATCCTGTAGCCACGTTTGTTAATGTTTAAACCGACAGGTTCCAATAGCAGTCCACTTCTTTGTTTGTGTACAGTTGCGTTCATATCTTCCAGTGACTGTGCTCATGCTCGAGACCACCTCTTCAAGCAGGCTCAGGCATGGTTCCCGAGTCCGGTACACTTGTGTTCACTCTGATCAAAATGAACCAGACTTTGGAGTCAAGTGTACACGGATCCAGGCACAGGGGCCTAATGTGAAATCACCCTTAGTGCAACATATATCATAGTACTTTTTCGTTTTACACTAAAATGCCCATGGCATGCTCATTTTGCTCATTTCCAGCCATTTAATGTTTTATCTTGGGTACTTATAGATTAGCTTGACACCCCTCATAACTCCAAATTGTCTTAAGTATTTCAGAAGGCACAGCTTCTGTTGCCGGTGTTGTGTCAAAATTTGTTTATCCATTGAGATGTTTCTCCTAACCTCCCACAGAGTAGTGGAAACATCACTCATTTTCAATTAGCTCCAAGGTCGGTAAATCCAGCTGGTGGTCACTGCGTCCTCCCCCACATGACTGCATACAGTCCCAAAGTAGTAAAAATAATTCCGACAGGTAGTGTAGCACTGACAATAACATCATGGATCATTAACCTGCAACACATTACATGCAATAGACACACTGGCCTCAAGCAGTCAAAACAAACAGGTACTGTGCTCCGGAGGAATCCAACGTTGATGAGCTGATCATTAACCACCACAGGGGGCTTCACAGGCCGGCTGCTTGAAGGTTAGACCTGGTCAGATAAACCAGCGAGTCCCTGTACAGGAACATTCCCAGACATGCAGTAACCTTAGGCCCTGTATTTTTCTCCACATCATCTGGTCACAGTGCAGCAGCAGGAGGCAAAATACATCCACAAAACCATGTGCAAAATTCTGCTTTTAAAATGGCACGTGGATGTCAGGCAAGCTCCCATGAACACGCAACTGTCTGGATTTAATGACCATTCAAGGAGATCCTTGAACTATCACTTAATACTTTACTTTATTAGAAAAAATGTCTTACAAGCAAGAGTTTCCTCTGCATAGAAACACTAGAACATGCATACACCTCATTGTTTTAGGTCACTTTAAATAATTCATTGTTGTAACATTGTAGATAAGTCAGAAAACACAAAAACATGCCATGGGCTCTTTGAGTGAAGCTACTCCCCAGCACTGTGTCTGTGGTGTGACACATTGTGACAACATCTATGAGATAATTTGACAGTAAGTAGCAAAAGCAAAAGGGTTCTGTTTTGATCTGGCTGTTTGGTGCTTCCCTTCAGCTTCATTAATGCTGTCTTACAGACTGCAGGTAATGTCTTTGTGCTCAGTGGTTTTGATCATGGAAACTTTCATCTCAGCTATACTACAACTGATCTCTGTTATGTTTGATAGTTATATTGCCTGTCCACAATGCCGCTGAATCAAATGTGTCTTAAGACATGAATACACTCAAAACAACAAACTGTGAAATGGTTATTCACAGTCAAGTTTCATAAAGTTGGAGTATTTTATTTCTATCTATAACCCATGTGTAATTAAAGAGGTACACCTTTTGGGCATTTATTTCATTCAAAGAGAACACAGAGGGAGGGGGCAAAAAGTAATTGTTTCATTAATTACTGGAAATAATGTCCAAACCAAGAACTCCACGGTTCTTTTTACCTCACAAAATAAGATGGGGGTGGTAGTGCAAGACGACATGCTTCAACCTATTTACAAAAACCAGTAGAAGGCAGAGCAGAACAGCGGTGGGTGAGAGAGAACAATTAGAGAGGAATAAGGTACTGAGTCAAAAAATAGAACTGAATTGAAAGAATAAAAAAGGCTGTAGAGATTCAAAATGATAAAGACAAAGCAAATCAAAAAAAGAGGAAAGAGAGGCAGAAACAAGAAAAAAATAGCTGTGAGGTAACATAGTGTTTGTCCAGGACTTCTGGAGCCTGCTCAGTTCTGTCTCTCACCGAACGTGGTAAATAGCCTGTTTTAACACACTGTTCAGACACTTAGACACAGCACAGCAACAAACCAAATCAAGAGTGAATTAATGGCTCCTCAGGGACACTGCAGAGTAACAGGGGAGGCGTTTTGGAGAGCCACATCCACTAATTAACCGTTCTGAGCAGGGTCCAGGAGTCTAGCACCAGTTTGCAGATCTACAATATGCAGTGGGTGGAATTAGATGACGAAACGTAGCCTGTCTTGTTTTCATGCTATTGTTTACTGTTGCCATAGGGAGCTAGTGACACTTTATTAGGCTGAATATGTCAGACACAGCCCTAAAATATGCAAACTTTCAAAATAAACCCCATTAATATTTGCATCTTGAGACGTCTGCTGTGCAGTTGTGAGTGTGTTTGTTCACTTGTCATGTATCTAAAACTTGAAGAGAACACGCCACCTACCGCACACACTCTCATCTGCTCCTCGCTCTTCTTCCATCTACAGTGGGCCTGGCAATCCTGCAGCTGAGCTGGTAAAAGGGATAATGCAGGAGCACTTCAGAGGGCAGTTGTTCATTGCCCTCTTGCTTGGCATGCGCGGCCATGCTGAAGCCACGCCTAACTGGAAGCGCAGCTCCAAGGCCTTTACTGACATAAATCTGCACAACAAAGCAACTGATGCTTATTTAGTTTACCGGCTTTAGCTGCTGAGCCTGAAGTGATGAGGCCTCAGAAAGTAAACGAGAATGAATATGTTGTATGTATCCCCAACCCCCTACTCTCTGCTTGAAAACTTGACTGTTTCGTTGTCAGAGGCCCTCCATCTTGTCAGAATGAAGTGAACTAATGGGGTTTGGCTGAACAGACTGAGCTCAGAGGCTATCTGTTCCCACTGGAAGGCCAGCAAGACAAAAGAAAGTAAAAAAGAAAGGAACGGTTCTTCTCTTCAGTGGCTACAATATTTCAGTTTGTCCAGGCCTTCTGGAGCCTGCCCAGTTCTCTCTACCAACAAACGTGGTAAATAGCCTGTTTTAACGCACTGTTCAGACACTGAGACTTAGCACAACAACAAACTAAATCAAGAGTGAATCAAAGGCTTTTGGCTCAGATAAATCCTTGCAGAAATCAAAAGAAATGGTTTGGTTTATAGCACAGCACTATAGTGGCCCCATTGCTTTTGCTTCCATTTTATATTTACTGTATGTTATTTACATATGTACTTGTTAAAAGAAAGCCTGTCAATAAGGCATCCTCTTTAGCCTTAGTGTTCCGTAAATCCTTTGGTTTTTAGCAGTATGGTACTGTAGCCAGCAATGTCAGTAAATGGCTGGATGGTCAGTTCACCACTTTGATCCAGACTGAAATATCTACTGTCAGGATGAACTGTGCTCGCTGGTGATCACTCCACTGTTATCAGCGCCCTTAGGTAAACATTTCAATTTGTCTAGTTCTTTGATTTATGACTACATATCAGCAATGACATTATCATCAGCCTTAGCACGTTAACACTGCTCATGTTAACTTTTAACTCGAAGCGCTGCTAGGCCTAGTTACAGCCTCTCAGAGCCGCTAGCATGGCTGTAGGCTCTTTGTCTTCTTACTGTATATTTGTATTTTTTTTATATCTCTGTGGCCTTTTACCTTGCCATGACTGTATCTAATATGATTAACTGCTGAATCTGGTCATAAGTGTTAATATATTGCAGCATTACCCCAAAGACCCGTATGCCAATAAACCACTCGCTAGTCAGGAGTCTAATTAGTCCAACAAAAGCAAATTAACTTTCTTTTATATTCAAAGGCTATCAGCCACTTATATGGCCACATGAAACAACCCATTTGTTGACTGTGATAAGAGATGATGTAGAATATAATTTTTAAAAATCCTACCGTGGAAATGTTACATTTCACAACCGCACAGACTGAAGGCTTTTAGAATAGACAGGGTCTACATGTAAAAGTATCACCTATGGCATCCCTCGCTGCCATAGCTGATGCAAGGTAACACAGCAGGGTTATTCAGAGGAGCTTTGCTAGGCCAGGTTGTGACAGTTGTGTTCCACTCCATAAACTTGGAGATATTTTATAACAAAAATGACCAATGTGAGGTGCCAAGGCCGGTCTGTCGAACAAACCTTCCAGCAGCCCCGGGCGATGCCAACCTTGGCCAGGAAGAGGTGGAGATGGTCCGGGGACAGGGCCTTGCCACTCCTCAGCAGTCGCATGCAAGCTGGGGAGCACAGACTGCAGTTTCCATTGGGATAGTGTGGATGGCGGCGTAATTGGCCATATCCAGTGATAGATGGCTTTTCAACCTTTGTTACTCATTGGTGGCAGGATGCACAGAGGGTTGTCTCACAATGTGAGGTTGCAGACTATTAAACACCAGTCTCAGGAGGAAACGATACTCGTTGGAATGCTGGAGCTTAAAAGAATCTGAAGAATGATCTAATTTAAAAATGTATACATGTTCACTGATTGCCCATTATATTTCTGAGGCAGCAAACGATTAAAAATCTGATCACGCTTAATTCATCATTTTCATCCACAGAGATGGGTAAAGAGCTACTCAGTACAATTGTTAGAAATGATAACCTTTTGTCTCTGTGCAACAGAAATCAGAGTTCTAAATTATAGCGTTTATTTATTGCAAGTAATTTATTGTGTCAAGCTAATTTCCCTTGTTGTATATTATCAATCACATAATTATGAAGAACTGAAAGTAATAACATCATATACGTTTTTTTATTCTTATGGCCAATTTCCATTGTCACTGATGTTGTTTTTATTGACCTGAACTTCAGCTCGCTTTCTTTCTGACAACAAAGAAAGAAGGTTTTCTCCTCATGATGAAGATTCAGATCACATCACATCTGAATTCACCAAGGGTTCATGATATGATACATAGTTCCTGCCTGTTGCCCGGGGTATCTACTTTGTTTTGTGAACATATACAGTCCTCTCCTGAAAAATCAATGGCTTGCATGATTGATGTGCTTAATGTTAAGGAAGAGGGAGCTGCCATACATCAGGTTTTCTCACAGCCTGCCTGTTTTTGTTCAATAATCCCGTTACAGGGTAAAGATTCTGATGCAGGGAAACAAATATCTTCAGTGAGGATTTGCAAAATTCAGGAATAGAAACAGTCAAAGACAAAGAGAGTGATGAGTTGATGGATGGATGTAACGAAATGGAAGCAGAAATTAAATTAACTTCCCTCAAGGAGGTTTTCAGTAGAGGAGGTACTAAATTTAACAAATTAATAAATAAACGGTGCCTTTTGTCAAGGCCTTTTGATGCCCCCTGACAATTGAGAGTAGCTGGAGAAACTAGTGATGCTCGTTAACTCTGACCCAAATCATAAGAGAAACTGGGAGCTGTTAAAACATGGAACAGATTGGGGAGTCTAGGTGACCTAGATAGCATTGGTTTTGAAAAGCAGCCGTACATCACATTGAATCGCTCTTCTGTCTAATACTTTGTGGCATATCTCCCTTGTTGTTAATGAAAATTACATTCTGATAAGGTTCCTTGTGACATGGACAGTACCTCCTCTGTCACTGACATTCCAAGACTCTGCTTATGAGGAGGTTTGAATTGCCCTTTTGCCTGGGTGACATTATGTGTCTTATATGTACGCATGAAGGGTGACACATGGTCTAGACAGCCATGCACAAGGAGAACCTGTGATGATGAGACATCGGCAATGACCTGTTGTTCACAGAAATGAACTGTGTCCTAAGATCACAGCTCATTTTTGAATAATGGGAAATTGAATGACTTGTATGCAGGAGGACGGGGTCAGTATTGTATAGCTCTAGGAACACCATGTTGCGGATCAATTAAACAATGCAGACAATAAAGACTTTTATCTATTATAAAAGAGGCTGGCTGTCACACCAGCATGCTGCTGGTGCATACAGTACATTAGCTAGTTACAGCTAATGTTAGAACAGCTGGCACTTTGACTCTCAAGGGCAAATATATGGAATTCGCAGTTACCTTGGGTCAGTGGTACTCTGGGTCCACCTTGCGCCAGCGTGCTTGGACTGAGGGGCAGGAATATTTGCTTGCAAATCTAGTTAAATCTGTTTTTGTTTTTGTTTTTCAACAGATACAGCTTCAAGATTTTTTTTACAAACATGGCAATTTGTTGGCATAATGTCAGACACTGTACTGGTACTGTATTAAAGTAAGCAAACTGTAAAATTAAAAAAAAGAAAAAAATTTAAAATGACACTCGGTTCACACTCACTCTCACCACACAATTGCAATGTCACAAAATGTCACACAGGATAATGTGTGCCCAGTGCTTGATGTGCAGCAGCTCTTTCCCAGCCAGGAAAAGCCCTTTTTCTGCAACAATGGCCATCACCATGCCAACAGAAGCAGTGCCGGCCATGGTGCCAGCTTGATATGGCCCTTGTATTAGCAATGGATGACTCAAAGGAATTAAAGCACAATGTGGGGGAGTTCCAGTATATAGACAGTTGTGCCAGGATTCCCTCCACAGATTGCTTTAAAACTCCTGTCATTCATCGCTCTCTGCTACTTCCCCTCCACTCGTGCTGCTGGTCTCAGCTGGGAGATCTAGCAGTCTGTCTTCTGAAAATTTGCTTTGCATGCACAGACGCATCAGTCATGCTTTAATGTTTTATATTTACTCACAAGCAGTACATAAAAAGAATGTGAAGTATTTCACCACAGGTCTCCTTCAAGGGTGGGTGAAGAACAGCGAGCGTTTGCTGTACTCTCATTATGGTTTGATGATCCAGAAGAGATAATAACAACTCTGTTGATTTGTTAAATTGGTGCCTGCCATTTTGTATGTTAAATTAATGTTGTAATGACAGATCAAGGGGCATGTGTTTGTCATTCTAATTTTTAACCACCTACAGTTTAACATTAACTGTCATCCCTGTGTCTTCGCCTTGCAGTGCTCGAAGCAAGTGACTGTGATGAGCTGTCGGACTGCATCTGAAGAACTCTACCAAAGAATAATATCCATTTCTGACCTACTGTGAAGAACAATACCTGATTCAATCAATCTTGCAGCACCAAGGGGAGTTACTCCTAAGCCAGAGGTGGACCTTCTGAAAAAAGCAAAAGCGGACCATGTCATACATGACCTTCAGTGAGAGAACTCAGGGACGCTGCAGAAGAGGTCATATCTGATCTGAAGCTGCTCTCAAGAGGATCACCCAGCTCATAATTCAATAATTTCTTTATGTGTTGTTTAGCAATATTCAAAAACCATGGGCCAACGATGACGGACTGTAGTTATAAATTCTGGATCTTCTTTTTTTGAGGAGTACCGGACATCTAACCATGAATTCAAATGAGATTTTTTCCATTAAAGAGTGACTGTGAAAAAGACTGGAGTGGGGGAAACACTGGGGGTCAGAAGGATTAGCTAGTGTGCTGCTAACCCATGGTGGATCTGCTGTGACCAGGACAAGGGACTCAGCAGTGGAGGATGTCAGCAGAGGCCGAGCTCCAACCGGGTGTCAAAACCAGCCAGCGAAAGGAGTCCAGGAGGATCAAAGGTACAACAGATTCTACTTACAAAACACTCTTAGTGGCAAAAATACTAGGCTCATATCTAATATCTAAATTGAGAGAAAAGTCTCTCTATATATACTGTAGTGGGGAAACTACTACAAAGGCAACCAGAAACACGAAGAAAGGGAAATAAAAATGGGAAATCTGGCAGCTTTGTCATGTTTGGCTTTAAGCTATGTTTTGAAGGAACTAAATGACACTGGACGACATGAAGAGAAGCTTCACTCAGTCAAGCCCACTGTGTCATCCCAGGGATCCAGACGTAGTAACAGCTATTCCATGTAGCTGCAGGGTTTGGTATAGCACCATGATTTAGGTGTCATGGACAGGGTAATTCACACCCTGTTGCTTCGATGAACAGCCTAAGTGATGTAGTAGGATGAGGCATTCTCCGAACATGCACTAGGAAATTGAAATGCAATCCAATTGGCTGAGGAGATACAGCGGCAGAAAGAATGAAATTCACAGGGAGGATGAAAGTGTGTAAGAAGAGGATGCCTGTTGTTTTGCCCTCCCTCTCTTCATCTTTTTTTTCATCATTTCTCTATCCATGAACAAAGCCACTCCAGCTAGTCCAGTAAATCTGGTTTCTGTGGGCTGGCTGTAACAAGGCCATGGGGCCGGGTCCTCTGTGGCTGTTGCACTGGCGCTTTCGGCTTGCTCAGATAAATGGCCGAGCTGGAGAAGGGCCCATCGATTTGAGTTAAGTGGAGGCAGGAGAGGAGAGTGAGAGAACTATTACACACGTGGCTATGCAGCTCATCAGAAGGGGGCTATCAGCATAGCCCTCGACTTTACCATGTTAATCTCATGTGCTGCAGGGACCACTGTCTCAATCAGCAAAGATGTTATCTAGATGAGGCAACATACAGGCTGTCTGCCAGACAGCACAGCTAGTGGTGGTTGTGAGAAGGCTTGGTCAGATAAAAGATACTATCAAGAATCAGGCTGTGGACATATATTTAGACAAAGCACTGTTTATAACCAAATGTGTGGGAAGCAGGAGAAAAATGAAAGTGATTAAAAAATAAGGCTGCTGTTATTTATTTATTTATTTTTTTCTTGTCAACAAATCCCATTATTATTTTGTGTGATGTTGTTATGGTTGCTCTCAATTTTCCGTTCTCCTGCCCTCATTTTTGACCTCTTTTTCCATCTCATCTCACCTGCTCCAGCATCACCCTAGTCTCATTCACCAGTTATTGCTTTCACCTGCCCCTCAGTGTCTCATTTGCCATCAGGTATATAAACTCCCCCTTTCCCTCAATCTTAGTTCATTACTCTACACTACATGATGCGTTACTGCCACGTGGTTTTTGTGGAAACTTGAACTCTTAGCTCTGTTCCTATCAACACTTTACCTGAGAGTCGTACCTCAATTGCAAAGCGATACAAGCTGAACTGCATTATACCTTCCATGAGTAGTCCTGCCTGTTTGCTGCCTTGTTGTCTTTCCACTTCTGGTTCCACACCACAACAAGCTGTCATCTCCTGTATATTCTCCCCTCTGTCTGTCATTTTGTTGTCTGTCCTCTGTCTACACACCAAGCTCATTCAGTGCTCTCACCTGCTACGCCACAAAGCTGCCTCCCCTGCAGAGCTCCCCCTGTGTAGTCGCCTGCCTGTCTGTTATTCGGTCAGTACTCCTCAGCCGGCTCACCTCTTCCCTTAGTCAACTCACTTACACACCCTGGTCCTCCTGGTACCTGCTGCTCCTGCCACACTTACTTTCACGCCCCAGTCCTCAGGCCCCCATCAGTTCCTGCCTGACCTGTCTCCAGTTCTTTACTGCTCTGCCCTTCTCGGTTTATTTGTACAATAAACTTTTTTCTGATTTCACTCCTATTCTGAGTTTTAGAGTCTGCAGTTTTGGGTCCTACTTCACGCTCACCCCACATTCTAACATGTCACCCAGAGGAAGCATGTACAGGTAAAGAACTGAGCCTTGAGGGACACCATATGGTGCAACAGTTTGCTCAAATTTACGTTCACCAATAGAGACAAAGTAGTTCCTGTCCTGAAGATATGATTTGAACCTATTTAATATAGTGCCAGATTGTCCTACCTGATTTACAGTCTCTCCAGGACAGTATAATGGTTTACAGTGACAAAAGTAGCACTGAGCTCAAGTGAAACAAGAACTGTTCTTTACCAGAATCAGTTTAACTGGATGTCTTATCACTTCTGTTTCAGTGTTGTCATGTTTCCTAAATCCTGACTGAAATCTATCAAAAAGGCTATTATGTCCAAAAATTTTAGATGGTAGGTTTGAAATAGGCCTGACCTCCTGGTTAAACAATTAACATACCAACTCAAAAGGTTTGAAGTATGGAGAATGTAAAAGTACATCAGGCTGTGTTGAATGTTGGGACTGGGACACCATTTATTCAGGTACGCACTATTTACCTGCATATGTTCTTGTTTTGCTTGGCTAAAAAGTTTCTTAAATTGTTTAGATATCCTTACTGACTGTGGTAATTCAGAATGGATCACCTTAGCTGGCTGCAGCTAACTTGTATAACCCCCTCAGTTCAGGAGCTAACACTAGCTAGCAGCTGTCGACAGAACACAAACACTGCAGATGAATCAATTTCTGTCCTGTCTGTGCTCAAACTGAACACTAAAGTGGATGTAGTTCAAGCATCTGCTACTGTATGTAGCTGTATGGGATAGTATTTATTTTCTAAATTAGATGTAGTTTATATATTTGATGGCTATGATCCCCCCAGAAAGACACATTTACCCAAAATTCAACACAGTGTGATGTCAACTTCACATTCTCTGGGTTTATAAACTTGCGTACTTCTTCACTGGTAGTGAATTTCAGATGATAGAACATTTATGATAAAACCCAGAATTACAGTAAGAGGTCATACAGGATGCACTGCCTTGATGTTGTATTGCTTACATTTGTCATTCCTTTTCAAACCACTAGAAAAAACCAAACCTCATTGCAGCAAACTCTGACTGCCATGTTAAGCTAAAGCTCTCCTTTGCCCTGAATTGCATGACTTTACTCTATCGCCATAGCAACTGTTGCTCTCCATCTATAATCTGTGCACAGGGAGGAATGGAGGACAGGGAGACAGTGAGAGAGCCAGGGAGAAGGACAGAGACACAGAGACAGAGGGAGGCAAACAGCAGATTAACTCACCAGTCACCTCTCATACTGAATGTATGACATTGGAGTTATTGTAAGAGGCACTACAAACACTTCCCTTTTCATTCTCGTCAAATAACATTTCCCACATTTGACCAAATAATTTGCTGGTACGCTTGTCCAGCTGTTATATCACACTGCTTTACCAGTGTGGTAACAGCATTGTGGAGCCCCTACCTAATAAATGGTCTTGCCATCTTCACCCAGCCCACACATCAATGCCTGCATGTCAATCTTCAGTGAGTCAATGAGTCAGTGGTCTGTCCACTGCACTGATGCTGTGCACAATGAGTTCATTAACTCTAACTGCTTTAATGATCTGTCACATGACCAGAACCTTGATTTGCGTTTAGGTCCAAAGTTATACAGAGGAATTCTTACATTAGTATGGAGGAACATGCTGCTCTTACAGTTCGTCTATCTGTGTGCTTGCTGAGGCTTATGAAAATGATTTTATGTGCATTTGGGAGGCCGATGGTGGGGACAGATTTGCCTTTCTCAGACATCCCTTCTCTTTACTACTGCTTAAAATCATCATTCACTTGCCCTGATAGGACAAACCTCCTGTTTTCATTTTTGCAAAGTCAAATGTCCTGTGCAGAGATGCACAAAATAATGGTTAATATTGTAAACCTCATGCAGGCAAAAGCACGGCTCGGTTAATGGGTGGCATGTGTGGCCTAGTTGCAGACAAGGGCACTGACAGGAAGTTGCAGATGCACATTCAGAGAAGTTCAAAGGTTAAGCTGTCTCAATGCCTGGATCCCCAACAAAAAAGTTCCCTGCTGCCAAGTTCTTATGTCTGGAGGGGCACTTCTGACTCTCCATCTGTTGCCATCTGTCTCATCACTGTCCCCGTTCTAGTGTGGCAAGGACCAGGATGCTACACAGTGATCAGAGACAAACCCTGTAACAGTATGGAGCAAGGCTACCAGTAATTGTTCTCTCTATGATCCTGGTGCAGAGCCTGTGTATCAAGAGGAGGATTGTAGCATTTGATTTGGCAGTTAAATCCCAGGCCCCATTTTTGGAGCTTCTGCTATTTAATGGCATTTAAGTTTCTACAAGATCATTTAATAATCAGGGCAAAAGGAAATACTAGAAGGAGGAGAGAGATGCCACAAAGGTCCAGATTATAATCATGCACCTCAACCCACCAGGACTCTCAAAATGCAACCATGTTGTGCCATGTGTACAATACACTTAGACGCAGACTAACAGTAGACAGTGCTTTAGGCAACCCTCTGTCAACTAGATTATGAGCATCAAGAGCCCAAAATATTGTGAGGACCATTCAACCTTGTGCAATTGTAAATCCCAAAAGCCAGAGGAATGTGTGTCACCCACCCACACACACACAAGCACACACACACCTTCCCCCCTTCTCTCTTCTCCTTCCTTACAGTTTATAACAACATGAAACAGCATGCCCTGCAGCTCTTTAGTTTTCAGATACAGCACCGACTTACTTGTTTTGATCTGAACCCAGGGCACGTAGCATACAAGTTATGTGTCAAGACGCTCATTCGGTATGCAAGCCCTACTTTGTTTGAGGATCTGTGCATAAACCTCTAAATCTTTTCTGAAGTGTTATTAGGGGGAAATGTCACACTGTATGTAAAGAAACAAATGGCACAGAACATCTGGTTAAAGCTCATGTGAGAGAGCCGCACTGAATTAGACCGATAGTGTTTAAAATGCAACTGGAGCAGGATGCATTTTACATTACACTACAGAGTGTATGAGTCAGTGAAATGCATAATACCACTACAGAGTGTATGAGTCAGTGAAATCGGGATGGAATGCATAATAATGTTTGAATACACTACAGTCACTGTATAAAGGATGGTACAGCAATACGTCTTGCATCTGTTCGCCTGTGTAGGTGCAATCATGGATTTAGTGTGTTAAAGCAATGACTCCAGTTTCTCCTCTTAGTGAGTTTGTCATCAAGGTCTGAATGTTCATTTCTCTACACAGTTGCTGTGTGGTAGGCTGCATCTGGTTAATGTTCAGAGGCACACGGTGGCTGTATATAAGACTCATTATCCTCTGGCAGGGAAACACATCTGAATTAGACCCAGATTTGACATTCACTTGCTTAGAGACTCTAATGACTTTAGCATAGTCAAGCCCCCACCCCCCCTTTAGAGAATTGCGCCCTCATAAATTAGCGAGAGGGTGTGCATAGCTAAGACAAGTGCTTGTATTTGAAGTCAGACATTATTTTTTCCAAGTGCACAAGCCCCTTCATATGCTCCATTTCTGAATTTTCAGTTTTTCCTACCTTGGAAACTGCAGGAAGAGAACTAGAGATTCAATTTGTGTTACGGTAGATGTAGCGTGGATTTCAGTACTGGGTGAAATAAGCTCATTTTGGTGTAACATGGTTTTTGAGTACAGCCTGACAGTTTCTGTTAGGGATATTAAACCTTGTCTTCTTCTTGCACACAGCTTAGGCAGCCACCTAACTATGCTGTTAAGTGATGTTCTGTATAGGCTCATGACCTAGAATTTAGTGAGTTAGGGACCTGAAAACTAAAATTCTCCAATGTGCTGATGACGTTGATTAGAAATTGTGAGATCTTTTTATGTAAATGCAGCTGACACACACCTCTCACAGGTCAGATGGTTTATACATTGTAGATGCACGAGACCATGCTTGAGGCTTGCACCCACATAATCAAAACATTATGATGGTGCTACAGACAGAGCCAAAATGGGAAAGGTGTAGGTGTCAAGGTGGTGTCGGGGCAGCTGCACAGATTGACAGAATAATGAGCAACAGGGTTGGAAGGGAAAAGTGGAGGGGGTGACAGTAAAAAGCCTGAGGCCATCCAGAGACACACTTGCAAATGCCCCCCCACCTTCCCGCCACCAGCCAACATCACCATCATCCATCACCCAGGGAGGGCCTTGGTGGATTGTGGGTGAGCACTGGACCGAGATGATTCCTCTCAATAGCACCCATTCAAGCTGGTTTGTCACCACCAATAGCACCCATGGGAACTGCCGGCATGGGCGAGGAGTAGGAGGAAGCCCCCCATTCAGTCACCCTGCAACCTTGCACCCTAGCTTTGTGTGTGAACACCCCACTGTGCCCTGTGAGAGGTGATGGTAGTGTACTCAATGTTCCAGTTGTTTTCTCATTTACTCCACTGGCTTTATCCATCTTCATTTTCTATTTCATTTCAATTTTCTTCCATTCTTTGCTCCCTGTCGCTAATTTGCTATTCGTTCTACATTTTCTATTCCATAAATATTTATACCAGTGTGCACACTCACACACACACCCATACAAACAGACAGTCAGTAGCCTCTGTACCTCAAACAGGGCATGATATTGAAGTTGAAAGATTCAGTTGAGCTCACACATCCTTGTGTCCTGTAATAACGCTCTCATTCATTTTCTCCTCCAAATTTTTGCCCTTTTTCTGTATCCCTCCTTCTTTCCCCCCACAGGTCAGGACCGCAGTGAGGCGGGGCTTATTAAGCGTTTCCGTGGAGATGGCGTGCGCTACAAGGCCAAGCTGATTGGGATTGATGAGGTGACAGCAGCGCGGGGGGACAAGCTGTGCCAGGACTCCATGATGAAGCTGAAGGTGCATACTTCTATATGTGTGTGTGTGTGTGTGTGTGTGTGTGTGTGTGTGTGTGTGTGTGTGTGAATGTCATTGAGCGCCTTCACTCATCTCTGTCAGATTTGGAAAAAGCATGCTCAGGCATGTCTCTGTTGTCTATTAAATGAATCATGGGCACTGTCTACTCCGATATATGACTCACTGAAGCTCTATAAAGAACTGACCGGATGGGACAAATAAAAGTCCAACCATATTATTCCATAGCTCTCTGTCATTTGGAAGCCACTGTACAGTTGATTTTATATCCTGTGCAAAGTGATAGCAGGTTTGTACTTAATTTTTCATCCAACAATCTGCTGTATTTTTAGTAGTGCTCAGAGCCTTTTTGCTGTTCTACATACAGATTTACTGACTTTGGAGGCAAAGTGGGTTCCCATTCTAAGACACTTTAAGCAGAAGAACTCTTAAGAAGAAAATGTTTACTTTTTAGCCTGTGACTGCCAAGACACCCTTCGCCCTTCCAGTTTGTCTGCCTATGTATTCTCATTACAGTCACAGCCTTCTATTTTTACAACAAAGTCCATGACTTGTAGCACATGTGCAAACCGCGATAATGTGACCCAGATAATAGTTTAGCCAGTGTTCTTTACAGAATGCTGCAAGTAAATTAGGCCAAATGCAGCTCCACAGTAAATGACAAAGTTGGATCTGAACACTGGCAACTGGGAATGAACAAGTTGAGGATTCTTAATTCTCTTTATTTTGAAGAGAGGGTACTAAACATTAACTGTCCCCTAAGCTTTCTGTTCTTGCACATGTGCACGTTACAATGGTGCAACAGTAGCTTTGCCACTTGAAATTCTTATTTTCAAAACAATATATCAGACAAATTCATGTCTAGTCAATGACATCAGTTCTGTCAGCTAAAATGACAACTGTTGCTAGTAAATGTTATCAGCTGTGGCTACCTAAATAATTGAGCTAAAGTTACCCCCATGAGCTGTTGAACTTGCTGTCTCCATGTGACGTTTTATAACAATTAAATGAAAGTTTAAATGTGCACTTGAAGGCTACATGCTGTATGTTCCAGGTAAAAAATCCACATCTTCAACCTCTAGGGAAGACATGGAAATGAATAAACAGCTAGTCTTAGTATTAAAGAAAATGTAAAAAGGTAATATCCCTGTTTCGTGGCTTAGCTTCTACATAAGCAAGAGATCAGATTTATGGTCATATTTTAAGTTTCACAGTGGTCGGTTATACATGTGAGTGATATATTACTCAGAAATACCATACTTCCTCTTCTCAAGGGTTTATTCTGTATCAACTTAACGACAGCTGTGTTTAGTGGCTCCAAAGGCAAGAGATATGAATCCCTCTCTTTGCTGGGCAAAAGCAGCACAAAAGCATCTTTGAGGTAGGTGGCTATGAGATAAATCCTTTCCCAAAATGACAACATAAATTTGTGGCTTTTTAAGTATCTTCTCACAGATTTTGTCACATAAATGTGTGAGAAACCCCAGGGGAGGGACAGGAAAGCCAGAAAGCAAAGCCTCTCATTGTCCATATCATTTCAAGTGATATGTCCGATAAAACGGTCTTTTTGCTGCCTCGATGTGACATTTCAGCAGTGCCCTCCACATGACTCCAGTACTCACCAGCCACCAGCCAGTTACAGTCAATGGAGCAGTTGATACAGACCTGTTATTATCTGAACAGGGGATAAAGAAGGGAACGGGGCTCTATTGAGCCGCCTCTCGCTGCCTTGAGGACTAATCTACCAAATGGAGAAGCCGATGGCTGATTGACAACATCCATTGACTCACCTGCCAGCCTGCCTCTTTCTCATTTACTTCATCTCGCTCTCATTTTTGTTGCTTGTTCTGCTCCTTAGCCTCTTCTCTGTCCCATTTATCTCTTTGACTCCTCCTCCTCCATTCCTCATATACATTTATGTATGTAAGATGGATGGATATTTTTATTGTCTCCCTACAAAAAAAAAAAAAACACTTCATGACCATAGTTTTAAACCCTAGCTAAGCTTTAAAATGGCAGCTGATGTACAGAAGAAGTTGACCGTTTATCAACATAACTGGGCTGGCAGTTCCATAAGACTTATTCAGCACAGCAGGCAGGTCTTTCCTCTCCTCTTATCTGCTCTCCTCCTCTCCCTTCTCCTCTCTTCTCTCACAGGCCTTATTCTATTAAAGACATGGCAAGCACACAGGCTGTGTCAAACAGAACACAGTGCAAATGTTAATTGTTTTCTTTATTTCAGTTGAGAACATAAGAAAAAGGAGTTGCGGAGCTGCGGAGCTTCAAAGGCTGGATTGGTTGTTCAGTCAGCAGTATGTCAAGTTGCTGGAGCAAGCTGGTCAGACAGCAGTGTGATCCATTCTGTCAGCAAATCTCACTTTATTGTTGTTAGCTAGCGCTCATATATTTCACATTGAAGTGCAGTAGACCTACTTCAAGAAAAGGGAGAGTAAAGAAGGTACTTGGGAAATAGTAAAAGGACTTTCTGCACAAGGCAATGTGTGAATTCCTCTGAGAGCGAAGCTTCAAGAAGTAAAACTGTCCTATCTCACCTTGTGTAACTTCCGTCACCGCCCTTCACAATATTCCCCCTGAATCTGACCCCTCAATCCCCACCCCACCCCTTGTCTCCAACTGTCACACTCACCTGAGCGGGAGAAATGTTTCATGCTGAGCTCGTATCCTTTCATGTCCTCATGTCATTTCCTTTTAATCTGCAGGGCGTGGCTTCCTCAGCACGTTCCAAAGGGGAGCACAAGCAAAGAGTTTTCTTGACAGTCTCTTTCGGTGGGATCAAGATTTACTGTGAAAGATCAGGGGTGAGTAGCATGTGATCAAGTGGGCCTGCAGCAGAGCTGCACCGTGAGGCCCCTGTCAGCTCCTGTACTGTGGACCTACAGTATGGGACATCCAGAGGGCAGACACTTGCACAGTTCAGTTCACAACAGCTGCCAGATCCGCCATCTTGTAAGCCTGGCTGGCATGGTTGACATATTGCAACTGCAGTACCTTCACAGAAATAAGAAGGATTCACAATGTTGGGCTGAAAGTTTGTTTGTTTGTTTTTTGCTACATTTTCAAAAATTTTTCATTTTCATATTCTCTAAATATCAATGCAAAAGAAGAAACAACATGTTTTCTATAAGATAATTGCCCTTTAACTCATAAAAACTAAAGCTGACATTAAATTGCAGGTCTTGAATTTGAAGTTCCATCCTGAGTAAACCAGTATAACACATGGGTATATTGCAGGAACTACTTAGGGCCTGCTGCTCCATTCTAGGATGATCGAGGGCCCCGGCTCTCCCCCGTCTTGGGGCGTAGTGTTGGTTAGATAGGCCCACTCTGCTCATCAGCGCTAACCGATAATTAGCACTCAGTTCCACCCCTTAATGATCATTGCCGCTAAAGCTAATTACACCGTGGTTCCACCTCAGCTGTCTTTAGTGCTAAACTGATACTGTAATTATGCAACACCGTTTGTCCTATGGCTGCCGAGCTGGCCACCACCCCAAGAAAAAGCCCACCAAGCTTTGATAATATCTCATAACACTATGACCTAGCGACAGTGGTGGGTCATCTGTAATGAAAAAGAACATTAAGCCATCCGCCACTACCAAGACTGACCAGCTTCTAACAAGCTCATTTGTTGCTTTGAAAATCATGCCCCTAATGTTCTTCATTTTATTTATGGATTACTGACAGCAAACAACACTTCACACTTAATATCCCGTTTGAGTTATTATGGTGGAACCCCCCAGCGCAGGCAGCAACAGAAAGCCTTTGGTTGGGAATAGTTTTTATGTAAAGCTGACATGATTCTCTGCTGAATCAAGCATTAGTTTTGTACTTTCCATTAATCTGAGCCTTTACTAGCGACACTCCCGGCTGAATATCGGCTAATATCCAAATAAAAGCTTCTCACTAGTGCCTACACTTATCTCTGCTAATGGAGGCGCAGCAGCAGGTGGGCGTGCCTGAGTGACAGCCGAATTACTCTGCCTATATATACAGTATGGGTGTGTTTATGTTTTTTGAGCTTTTTGGTTTCTGTTTTTGCTGGTACCGCATGTCAGAGCTCCACATCTGTCAGCAGTGTTGCAAATACATCATGCACGGGATTGAACATTGAGATTGACTGCTCCAAATTCACAGAATCTTAAAACTGGATATGAAAAGGACTAAGAGCTGTGTGCTGCCTAATATGACACAGCACCACAAAACAAACATCACACTTCTCTAGTAACTTTAGTACCTAAAAGAACTGTGTAACAGAAATTTGAATCTTTCCTCCCCTTGTCAGAGACTTCTGGACTTCCTCTGTGTTGGTTGGCTGCATTTGGCTCAACAATATGCAAAAATGTTCAAAGTAGGTCTGACCTACATTTACTGCCAACACAGCCTGCGGCTCTCATTATAAAACATAACATCAAAAGACAGTCAAATTTAACAAGGCTTGTTTAAGAATCAAACCTGGCTCCCATACTGTTCCCAGTACTAACATCTTACATCCATGCTGTGCAGGTGCTCCTGCATCACCACTCAGTGCACGAGATAAGCTACATCGCCAAGGACACCAGAGACCACCGGGCCTTCGGCTACGTTTGCGGGAAGGAAGGCCATCACAGGTTTGTCGCCATCAAGACCGCGCAGTCGGTGAGTGCTTTTCCACTTTTCTAGAACTTATTTGAAGTCTTTTGAAGCAAGTTCATGTCAAGTATCAAGTTCAGGAGGGCAATTCTACATCAAGTTAGTAAGGATGGGTCCAAATTGGATGCATGAATAGTATTAATTTATCAGGAAATACAAAATGCAATAAACAGAAAACATCTAAGTCAAATCAGTATTTTGTGTGACCACCCTTTGCTTTCAAACTGCAGCAGTTTTCCTACTGTAGGTGCACACACTTTTTCCTGGCAGATAGGTGCATCTTGAAGAACTTTAGCGTCTCACAGTGGGTGCTTCTCATTGCCCTGTTTCACATCTCCTTGCTCTTCACATGGCTTCAAAATCAATTCTGGTGCATCATCAAGAAGGCTCCTTCACTTCTCTTGTTGCTGTTCAGAGGAGTGGGAAGGCTGCCTGGTCCATTTATCAGAGGGATTTTTCTTTTCATTTTTGTTCAGTTTTTTATCTTATAGAAAGGAAGGTCTGTTGTCTTTCAGCATTAAAAACATTTTGATTAAATATTGGTTTCTCTCATTTGAAATCCCAACGTGTTGGAGAGAAACAATATTTTGACATGACATAATTTCCACTTTTCCTATCTGCTAGTTAAGTAATTTTTGTAAATTCGGAGGGCAGGACATTTCATATCTCTGAAAATGTGATTCCTCAGACTCCTTTCTCCATCTTGGACTAGGGACTAAGAGGTGCAATAAGATACAAGTGAGGAGGAATGAGGAAACATTTGAAGCTAATGGGGAGCACCCATTATCTTCTGTCTCTTCATGTAATCCCAAGGTGACTACATGATGTTGTGATCAGGGCTCTGTGGGGCTCACTCCATCTCTTACAGGACTCTTGGTTTTTGATGCTGAAGACATTTCTGCATGGCTCTGGCTGTATTCTCAGGGTCATTGTCATGCTGCCCGTTGACACTGGGACTGATCAGATGCCTGCCTGATCATACTGCATAATGGATAAAAATCTTGATACTTAAAGTGCCTAAAACGTTTATAACATTACTCTGACTCACGTGCCAGGCCTGTTGTCCTGCATACATTTTCAACCTTCACTGAGGAACACCTGTGGAGACTTAGGATTGAATAAATGGATGTTACACAGTGTAGGAAGAGCAGGAACTCTGTGTTGTGATTACATAGTGTGTTGCTACAGGGGTAATCAATAATATGATAAAACAGCTGTCTTATTATGTGTTTCTAAATAACTGCTATGCAGGAAATTGCCTAATTTTCTGTTAATGTCCAAGTCAAGGGTTAACAAACATCACTGCTGTTCTGATCCTTGAAACCAGCTAATGTTAATGCTAACTACTAACCATGTCTAATGCTACAGTGGTTTCTACTTCACTAATTAGTTTGCTAGTTTTCAGATCAGATGTTTACAACAGGACACTAGTGACCAGATGAATGCTTAGTAAACAATAAGGTAATTTCTATTTCAGTAATGAACCCATACAGTCTTTAATTGAATTATTATTTCTGGTGTTTCCTTTTGTGGAGTGATGAGATCATGGCCAGACAGCAAATATATTCTGCACTCACATAATCTCTTCTTCTTGAGTTGGCTGAGTGAAATAACATAAAAATACATAAACATTGAAAAGGTCACTGCCTATAACAAAAACACATTCATTAAATTACTATCACAGTTAAATCAGCACACGTCAGAATTCTGTACAAGAGTGAATTATTTGTTTTTGAGTGTTAATCCTGGATGTTTTAAGATAATTTTCCAAAATGGTAAAGAATATTCATGCACCGTTCTTCTTCTCCTGCTTCTCCCATTCTTGTTTGTTTGTTCATTTCCACTCCTTCTTTTTCCACATTTTCCTCCTCTTCGTCTGCCTTTTATTTCCACTGCTCCCATCCAGGCGGAGCCTCTCATCATTGACCTACGTGACCTCTTCACACTCATCTTTGACATTAAACAGCGGGAGGAGCTGGAGAAGAAGGCTCAGAAGGACAAACAGTGTGAGCAGGCGGTCTACCAGGTAGGATGCCGAGACCTTTTCTTTCAGACCTACTTACCAGCCGGAGGCGAGATCACACATTATACTGCAATTCAGCCAGCAACTCTTTCACACAACAGATATGTTAGCACTTTCTCAAGCTTCCTCTGAAGTGCATCGCAGACTGTGTTTATCTGCATGATTGATTTCTATGTTGAATATCTATATATAATTAGAAATGCAACAGGTCTGGATGCCTTTTTCTGCTTGAGTCAAATATGTGTGTGACAGGAAATGTGTGAGTCAGGTGTCTATCATGTAGCAAGTCAGTGTTTCATTAAAACTCAACACACAGTCAAGTCTGTAAATTTGCTTGGTTGAAAAGACAGCCGAAGTTTAATGTTGATTGTGTGTTGTTTTTCACCCTTGCTTAATTTATTTTGTAATGAGGATTCTCAAAATTTCTCATGAAAAACAAAAGGTGTCATTTCCCTTCTGTCCCAAAACTGCACAGACCATCCTGGAGGACGAAGTGGACGATCCAGTTTACCAGGTAGGTTCATAGGCACGCAGAGCAGGAACAAAACACTGCTGACTTTAGCTTCACTGTTGCTGTTTTCAATCTTAAAGCTTGGAACAATAATAGTAATATAAATAAACAATTAATCCTTAATTTACATATCTTCTCCAGCCACTGATCTGCTTGAATTAATGATTCATGATATTCTGCCATTCTAGTAATACACAGTAGACCATCCTAGTGGACAGTTTTGTTCAACCATTCAACTCCCATTTGCAATTGCAGTGTTGCTTTTAAGTTGATCTGTGTCAATGTTCTGACCTCTTCCAAAAACATGTCCCTTGCCCTGACTGGTTGTTACCCCCAGCCCCTGTGCATTTATTTGGCTGAACATGATTTCCCCCCCCTCTGTGTTTGCTCACACTGAATACAGACAACACTAACTCTTACTCTGAATGCTACAGTATGTTCAATGGTACATCCACCCACCTCCCTGGTCACCTCTGTACTTTGCTCTTGAAGTGTGATTTGCATAAAGTCATTCCATGAACAGCTTTCAATTTATGTTGATGTTGGTTGACAAAACTCCAAACTGTGGCCAAAATCGCAAAAGAAATAGTTTGACATTTTGGGCAATATACTTATTCACTTTTATGTTGAGAGTTAGATGCTATCACTCTCATATCTGTCCGTTCCATATGAAGCTGGAGACACAGTTAGGTTGGCTAAGCAGAAAGACTGGAAACATGACAAACAAGCTAGCCTCTGTTCAAAGATAACAAAACCAACTGAAGCTCACCAGGTGATGCAGCACATTTTGTTTACATAATTCATACTGTACAAAATTCAAAGTGTTTAAGACATTTTGTTGTTTTACATGAGATTGTGTGCTGGGTTATTTCTTGGCTGAACTAGCGATCAGCTAAGAAATGATCCAACATATTACCTCCATTGACACATACAGTGTATGATGGACGTGGCGTCTCCACTTTCCTCCACTATGCGAAAATGAAGCCAAAATATTGTGAACACAGTGGCTGCCATCTTGCTTTTTCACAGCCAGATTCTACACAGTAGTGACCAGAAGTGGAGTGACAGAATCAGAACACCAGTCAAAGCTGTCAAATCACTTGAAATGCCATCATCAAATATATCATCAAATAACTAAATAACAAACTTACCAGAAAAATGACCACTTGTGCACATATCAGCGTGATAATATTTACCAAAAACCACAGAAGTGACATCAGAGAAAAATTTATTAGATTTTTGAATTTTCATTTTGGCTTATATTCCATCCACTAACATGGAGGAGGCAGGATTTATGACCTACACTGCAACCAGCCACCAGATCAAATGTTTGTGGCTTCACTTCTGGGAGTTCTTAGCCTGTCCGTCATTTTTTTTTACACTTGATGATTGACGCCCATAAAAAAGTGAGCTGCTAGGTGAACTTTGTTGCAGCTGGACAGAGTCAGCCAAGCTGTTTCCCCCTGTTTCCAGTCTTTATGCAAAGCCAAGTTAAGTGACTACTGGCTCCAACTGCAGATCTAGGAAAGGTATCAATCCTCTTGTCTTACACTCAGAAAAAAATGCAAACATGTGTGTTTCTCAAAATGTTAAAGGGAGACCTCTAGCTAAAACCTCCTCACTGCCTTGAACTACTGCCTGACCTGTTATACTTGTGCTCTTTCCTCTTCCCACCTCACTCTTTTTCTTTCACTTTCCCCATTCCTCTTTCTCCTGCCTCATTTTGACATCCTTTATATTTCACTTCCCACCTGACACCATCCTCACTCCCCTGTGCTTTGATTTATTCTCATCATGTATTACTCCTTCATTGTATCTCTCTGTTTTGTATGCCAACCTCTCTCTTCCTTTCTGTGTTCTCATCTCATTGTTCTTTGCACCTCCACGCCTTGCCCACTACTTCTGTTTTGTAGTACATAGTCTTTGAGGCTGGACACGAACCCCTCCGTGGCCCCCAGTCAGAGGAGAGCGTTTATCAGGTACAAAGACAAGCATTGCCCCTTTCTTTATCTCCCTCTTCATACCCTTTGATTAATGATAATACTAACATGACTGACAACTTTGTAGCACACTTTAAAAAGAAGTTACAAGATGCAGAAGTAGATCAAACTAAGGTTTCTCTTTTAATGTGGCTGTCTCCTGTGGCGATTTAATAATAAAAGCCACTACATTATTTTTTTGTCAGTGGATGCATTTGATGTGCAGCGGCAGTAGCAGTACAGTGTTGGGTTTGCATTAATACAGCTCTGGTATGGGGTTAGGAGAGTGAATAGGAAACAGAGAGGACAATATCAATGAAATACAACACTACTGGATTATATTCACTTTCCCGTTTCTGGTGGATCCTGCATTTAAGGCAATTTAAATCCAGAACAAGAATGGCAGACTCTGCCACTAACCATGAAATGTACTATATAGAGCTAAAATTACCAAATGGAAATAAAGTGAATGATTATTGCTGAAAAATGCCAACCCTAAAAAGAGTCAAAAATGGAGTTTGAGTTCATTAAATTTTTTGAGATTATAACTTTAAAGATGCCTCATATAGTGAATAGTTCACCTGAAGCCTGGGATGCTTTTATATCCAACATATTGACCTTTTGATTTCAGACCATTTAAAGGACCAGCTAGGACAGCAGAGACCTGATGTATGGTTTAATCCTAACCACCCCACCCCCTTTCTTTCCCTCTCTCCCTCTCCTCCCGCTCCTTTTGCCTCTGTATATTTTATGTTTCTCGGAAGATGAAAGATGCAGAGAGAGAAATTAATCACTTTTCCGTGTCATTTGATCGCAGAATGGAACAGGATCAATGGACCTGGGGCAAGCGTAACTGAAAGTTAGCTGGTTAAGGGAGAGATAGGAGGTACAGTCAGTGAGGCTGAGCAACATATCGATTGTAAAAACTAGAGAAATATTCAAAAAGATCAGAGCTGAAGCATTTGTCAGGTGAACCAGTTAGGACATACACTTGCAGAATAACAATACACTTTCAGAACCAGCATGCACTGTCCTCAAGCACTCTTTGTAGTCAGTATTGATTTAAGTAGAATTGATTAAACAGCAACTGTAGAATTTGCATAATCCCACTGCACCAAAAGATATAATATAAAAAAAACAACAACAAAAAACAGATTAAATCAAAGCTGATGTAATACACTTTTCTGTTACAACAGACTCATTTTAGTTCTTGGAAGCTGTTGTTTTAAAATACTCAGCCTGTAAAAAGAAACAGAAAAACGTGTTGCTTTGTTACTTACTTTTGAATCGACCTCCAATCCAATGCAGGTCCCAACCAGTCAGCAGAAGGAAGGGATCTATGATGTCCCAAAACGCCATTTCATGACTGTAGGTGTTTTTTAAATTTATATTGTTTTTCTACCTGCAAACCTCTCTTTAATATCCTTTTGAAGAAAGTGCCTTAAGCCCCCTTTGTCAGTGTCCATATTTAATATCATGCTCTACTGTATTTAATAGTTTTCATTAAGTATTTCATCTTACATGGGTTAAAACACATTTCCCAAGTCAAGGACAAGTCAGACAGTGGCCTACACTATGTCTGCGTCCACTTTCTGTGAACATGATTATGAAACAAGGCTACTCTGGTTATGCCAAGCCTGTTTGAAAAGATAATAATAATCGATCGGTCAACCAAAAAGAGACATGTGAGTAATTTCAAAGAACATTAGAGGGGCAGGCTTTGTATCCAAAATCCACAATCTGACACATGTCATGACCAGATGAGTGAGACTTTATTTGCAGGTCCCATTTGACTGGTATGACTAAATAAATAAAGGGGCGCCTGTTCCATCTTCCTCAGAGGATGAGGATGAGAGGTTTGTAGGGGGGGTGGGTGTTGGGTTGAGCTGCATGAAGCGTAGTCATGGCCACTAAACACACATAAAAGCTGTACCTTATTGAATAGCAGTATACTTTTCTATTTCTATTGTTTTGATAAAAAAAAAACAGCACAAGTGTTTTTGTTTTTCTCCCTTTCATCAAACAGAAATAATATTTCATCTCATCCTCGTAGGTTTTTCACTAGTAGCTCTTCACCACCATGCCATGACCATGCTATTACAACTCTCAAAACACTTATTAAAAGCAAAACAACAACAAAATAAGTTTATTCAAGACTATTTTGCCACACAACACCCAGAGAGATTTTTCATGTAACTTCTGAAAACAGCCCTGGCATAGTGCTTCTCTAGTCTTCGCTTTTTGTGTGCTTGTAGCTCAGCATATCAAGCTGATAAACTGTCCGGCCCCTCACTATCTCGACCCAACAGCCCATGCCAGTATAAGTAGCAGCGCTTCTATATCTCATAAGTGTTACTGCTTGTCTGTTCATTCAGTCGGAGCTTTTTTGAGAGAGCCTCAAGCTCCCGTGGTGTGTGTCAGTGCCTGCAGGGAGAGATCTCTGTGTACAGTGTTTACGTTTTTCCAAATTCTGATTCATTCTGTGCCCCTCAGTGGTTCCAAAGTGCCATGCAAACGTATTCAAGGAGGACATGGACGCCCTGTTAGCAGCAACACTGATTGCTGTGATTCCTCCCTTTTCTTTCTTTTGTTTAAATACGTTGTGCTTGTTTATTTCTGGCATGCAAATCCTGTGTGTTCTGTGTGTGTTCCTGTGCTTTTACGGTGTCTGCTTGTGCATGGCCCCAGAAACATTTCATGCGAGTTAACCATTCCATAGTCTCTTCCATAGCAGTGTCCCCTCTCCTTTAAGAATTATGTGTGGAGGACACAGGGGACTAGAGCTGGGGTCACATCTGGCTATAGGGTGAGGTGGCCTCATTGTCTTGGTTGGGTGGTTCCAGAAGCTTCTTCTTTCATTCATTCAATGAAATACACACTGAATCAGCATAATGAAGCATCTTAGGCTCACATGGGGGCCCCTTTTGATTGGCAGATATAAGAATATCTAATCAGAGTCTGTTTTATAGAACTGAATATCTTTTTACCCGCTCAATTATAGCGAGCCATGAAAAACTCATTTTAGATCCATTTTCTGATAATGAAACCAGGCGATGGTTGATTCTTGCCATCCACAGCACAGACTGCCTTTGTAAATAGATTTCGCTCCTCACACCTACCCACCCACGCAGCCACCAAACCCTATTTGGAGATGAAGTCGAGGTTTCATGACTGTGCAAAACTTATTGTTGTGAGGTGCCAATGGCCTTTCTCTCTCTCTCTTTCTTCTCCCCTCCATCCTTTGGCCCAACTCAAAGAATATCAACCACTTTGATCTTTTTGGTGACATGTCCACTCCTCCCTCGGTGAGTACAACCCCCCTTAATTTTAGTTTGGAGAGTTGATACAGGTTGGAGAAATCTCATTCACATTTTATCTGTAATGTCGGCTCATTTCATTTGAACAGCTGCAGAGTCTAAATTACCTGAATATCAGCCAGCACTGCGGAATAAAGATAAATGTGCAGCACAGTGACTTTTCGTTGACTTTGATAATAGTGACATTTTTGCACGCACGTGTGTGTGTGTGTGTGTGTGTGCTTTGCCTCCCAGATGCCCCCATCACCTGCCAACACACTGGACCCTAGCAGAAGCAGCCGCCAGCAGCAGCAGCACACTTCTGCTGAGATGTACGCCCCCTTCAGCCCGACCTCTGTGCCCTCAGGTAGCTACCCAGACTGAAAAACATAATGGAAATGTAACACATACAACAGAAAAAATGATGCTGCAGGGATTGTTGTTTCTTTGATGTTTAGTTTATGAAACCCTTGCCAAGGTTATTGTATTTATAAGTCTTCATTAGAACCCCACACAGAGTAGCACTGTGATTGTGAGCTAAGCTGTGAAGGAGATGTAAAGTGATGCAGGACCACTGTGCTGCTTTTGCATTAATATTTTAGGAAGATTTTAGCTAATGGTCTGCCAGGTTCAAATGCATATCTTAGCTAGATTGATTTTTTTTATGCTTCCTTTGTTTATCATCAGTTTCACCACACCACACTGTAAATATCAACATGCAGATATTTCAGACATCCAGTCATTAAGTCAGTGGTGCCATCATCATCATCATGGTTTTGTACAAGCAGGTGTGGTTTAGGCATTCAAGAACACACGAGCATCAGTTCATAAGAGCAACCTAACCAAATAGTGCCTGTCCATGATAATACATCTTAGGATGTCAATACTTCCTAGAGCTGACTCTCAGTTCTTGTTGCTGATTTATTGAGAGGATTTATTCAAAGGATTCATACCTGGGTTGAATCAGGTCTATGCAGCAGCCGTCTTGGTCACATGGTGAGTGTTACCTGATGAAGATGTAATGCCAGGAACTGTTTAGTGTGTGGGTGTTATGCTTTCCTTTTGACTACCTTACATTGCAGGTTTGATAACAGAAGTCAGAAAATCCGTGAAAAAACTATCTATGTGATTCCAGACTAATGGGCTAAATTATTTAGAACCACTAGTTTGGTTTTTATAATTTAAAAAACAGGGCCCAGAATTGGTCACAGACCTGTTTGACACATAAACCACTATATCTGTGTTAGTCTAAACGCACCCTTTTGCTACTATGTTCAGCAATAAATAGCTAACATTGTGAAGACAGCAAGGCAGGAGTATTGATAGAGGAACATGCTCCAAATAGATGTGTTGAACTTGTAATTACACAAGACGAAAAGTATTCTGTGCGCATAATAATCTTTATTTCCTGCCATGATTTCCTTCCTTTCTCTCCTTTTTTCTCCAGGTTATATGACCATGGGCCCAGTGCAGGCGGCTCAGTGGGCACAGCAGCCATTTTCTGCCCAGGCTCAGACTCTGGCCTTCCCTGTGCAGGGGTCCCTCCAGGTGGCTCAGGTGCTCCCCGGTGGTCAGCCAGTCATCTGGAGCCAGGCCAACATTTTCCCTGCCACTCAGCAGCAGTGGGCAGCCATGGCAGCCTACATGCCTGCCCAGACCGTAGGTGTGGGGGGGCATGCAATCCCAGCTGCCATGCTTCAAGGCCTGGTACCCATTACCACCATGTGCCCCCAAGCCTGCGACGTGTCAGCCCCATCTTCGGCCATCACCAGCCCCCAGCATGTGGCCGACCTCACCCTACTCCAGAGTCAGCTGAGCCAGGTGAAGGAGGGCCTCAGTGTTGACTCAGATACAGGAGAGGGCCCATCAACGTCAGGAGCCGGAGCAACAGGTGTAGGACCTGGCATTGTGTCAGCAGCCTTGAGCACGTGTGAAACGCCAGGCCTCATGGGTGTACCAGACACACTCGCCTGCAGTCAACTCCTGCCACCTTCAGGTGCTGTGAATCAGGAAGAGGAAGGGAGTTGTAGTGACCTTGATCTCTCTAGGATGACCCTGAGCCCAGGTACATCAACATCACCATCAACTGAGTCTCGTAAGTTTTCTTTTCTTAAGTTATAATTGCTGTCCTCCAAATATAAATACGGCTGACTGAAGTGACATCTGCACCACTGATGAGAAAAGCATGAGGCATTTTTTTTAAATCTTAAATCCCAGTTGAACCATTTTTGTTAGCCTTAAAGCAGCATGGCTCTCAGTCACTCTGAGCGGCCCTGGAACATCTGTGGGATTCGTTTCCATAAAATGTTGTACAGACATTTCAAAGGATGAATCCTAATGATTTTGCCAATCCTGTGACTTTTCTTCTACCACCATCATGAGGCTGACATTTGTGGTTTTAAGTGAAAATTCTGACAATTCTCAGATGTATTGTCATGTACAGACATTCATTTGTCTGCACAAGAAGAACTTTAATAACTGATCCCTTAATTTTTTATTCACTAAACTAAAATGGTGAACACAGTAAAAAATTTCTGTATACCAGCATGCATTTACATGTGGCATACATTTAGCATATTTGGTAGTACAATAGAAATAAAAAAACGATATGACATTATGTATCAATTAAGGTCATGATCTGGGTTTAAATTCATTATTTTGCACTATAGATTAGGAGCATGATGCTGCAATATATTTTCAGGATGGGATAAGCATTAAATCATTAACATTCCACATTTTTAATTCCTAGTATAATATGTCTTCTTTCTGTATTAAATTCATATTTTTCATAATGTGTTTTCTGATCATGTCTTGATGTTTCTCTGTACAGCATCCACTCCAGCCCCTCACCAGAGTTCCTCCTCAGACTGTCTGCCTTCCCAGGCCAGTGACACCCCCACAGATCCCTCCCCTGTTGACCCAGAGGGCAGCTCCAGCAACACTAGGGAGGAACAGTCGGTGAGCTCCAGCTTCCTGTGTCACATCCAAGTCGATAAGACTTGTGGATTTGACATAACACCTGTCTGGCATGATGCTATGGTCTACAGTATATGATATGATTATTGTCATATGGATTATCACACTAGAAGAGTAGAATGTCATGTGATTAATATGATTAAAGAGGATGGATTTTTACCCTTTTTTTAGGAAAATGCCAACTCAATTAAACATGAAAGGTTCATCAGGATTTAGGTGTCTTGATTAGATCATATGTAATAAGGTAAAATTATGTTTCAGTGATTTTACTAAATGTCTGGCTGATGTTTTTTCTGGAAAAGTGGGAACGAGTTCAAACTGAGTTGATTTCAATATATCTGTCACTTTCAGTAGAAATTTTACATCTTTCTCTCTCTCTCTCTCTCTCTCTCTCTGTCTTTCAGGGCTTTGTTGCTCCAAGGTCGCTCTCTCCTATTATAGTTCCTGATCCTCCACAGGATCAAACCTGTCCACAGGAAGAGAGCTAGAGAACTACAGACACTGAGTGGGTATGTAATGGTCTCCCTCTCACTGATTTTCCCATGTTATCTATCAGCAGCCTTCACATTCTGGCATTTTATGATTTTTCACACCTGATTGTTTTCATCTCCAATGCCCAACATTACTCCTCCTGTGTCATTTTTTCCCCCTAATCTCTCTGTGTACCATTATTTGCTTAATATTATTTGTTCTATTCCAGTTGGCTCCTTACTGTCTCCTTTTTCCTTGTGGATGAGTGGTTTGCTGCCAACTGGAACTTGATTTAGTTCTGTTTTAGTCATTATGCCTCGCTGCATCACACAAAAAAGGAAGGCGCAATGTAGCCACCTGGTGGTCACATTTTGTAACTGCACAGACACAGCTTTAAATCGTTGCTGTTTCTTTTTCATTTTTCAGGGAATGGAAGCTCTCAAAGCCACAACAGAAGCTCATGAGAAAGAGAAGAGAGAGGTGAGCATCTCTTACAGCTGGAATACACAAACCTGTGCTGTTTTTCAACCTTTAAAGGATATTTTGGCAGTGCTATATTAAGCCGGCTAGCCTAGGATCTGCTTTTCTCCAGAGGCCACATTCTGTACTGTACTCCTCAGCATGACAACCAGACTTTATCAAATAACCTTTCAACCAGGAAGTGACCTTTGACCGAAAACCTACAGCAGGAGGCAATCGCAGCCTGTAATGTACGTATATCTGTGAGGATACATTAAAAGGCCATGGTGACACTGATGATGCAAATTATTTTTGGACACTTTCAAGGGCAGCAGCATTGTACTGTATGTGGTTGACTTTCAGTTTGTCAACTGCCACCAGCAAATACTGTGCACAACAGATGGATTTGCCAAACGTTCTAATAGTGTTGCTCCACCGACTCTATTTGCATGAACAGACTTACTGTGGATTCAGCGTCCTCGGCTAGGAGCAAAACCGCTCTCTGCAACTTCCCTCTACTGTAGGTCTGAACCAACTGACAAAATATGATTTTTCTTTGTCTTCTTTTCTAAACTCTTAGTTGATGTTGAGTTGTTGGAGATATCAAAATGACTCTGAGGCATCAGTGTTGAAATCAAAATTTGCCAAACATCTATTTTGTAAATAAGAATATTCCCGGCCCCCGATACCTGAGCCTCTGTGCCATCAGATATTGCTCTGCCTCTTGAATGCCACCTACCTGTGTCTCTCTTAAGCAGTTCCCTACCAGCACCTCCATTCTTGATGTCTGGATGTTTGTTTTACTTTTGCAGGCATTTATTTTATTTTATTTTTTTTTTTCTGAAAATTCATTCATTTTAAATTTTGAAAATGAAAGAAACAAAGGGGTCAAAACAAAAATCGTACTACTGTGCTTCTGAAAGGTCACCGACTTTTTTTAGTCAGAGCAGGTAGATTTTCTTTTTGTTTTTAGAAAATGCTAGGTTTCCAGCTGAGGTCACATTGTTCACAATTTGCTTCTCAGAGTCATCTCTCTGTTTGGTTTCTTGAACAAATGAACAGATCAAACCCATTCTGATATGACATGGCTTAAAAATGGCAAGGTCTGAGGCAGTAGAGTGCGTTTCTATCCCTTATCAGGTTTATTTTTGTTGTCCAATCACTGTTGTTTTTGTCAGGTCATTGTAAACAGTAAACAGGTCATTGTTGTAACAAAGCACTTCGGCATATTGTAGGTCTGCTTCACAAAAAGGTCAAAAAGAAAGACAACTTATAGACTATGAACAATAGAGATATCATTATAAACTGCTAGATTTACAATAACAAACTGTACCCCTGTTCATGTAAGAAAGATGAGAAATAGTCCAGAATATTTTGTACATTTTATTTATGGAATTATGAATTGTCACGCAAAACAGACAAATGACTTTTGTACATCTATGACTTCCCCGCACTGTACCAATGCCACTGTTCAGTCACAAATAAAATCTCATGTGATTCCCACTGTTCTGTTTGGTTTTCTTTTGTTTCCTTAACCTGGTGTCATTTCTAATGAGCCACAGAAGCAGACAACACAGGTTGGCCCATTGTAAGTCAAGACCCTAAGCATAATGTAGTGTCCCTTCAGTGGTCGAAAATGTAAATGACTTAGGTAAATGTATCAGTACAAACATTTAAAACAAAACCTTTATTTGAAGATAAGGCTTGCAATCAAAATCTTCAAATTATCATCAAAATGTATTTGAAGATTATTAAACTGCTACTGATGCATTTTACTGTTGAAGCTGACTGAGGTCGGTGTAGTTTTAACAACTTTATATACAGTGTTTCCAAATCCCAAAGGGCTACAGGATAAATCTGGATGGTTGTGAGATTGTTAGTACTCTTGAAAAAACATAAAACACACTACATGTGTTCACCTTTAAGACATTTCCTTAACCTGTGGTTTTATTGTCACATATACTGAACCTGTTTGAACCTCAGAGCATTTGTAAATTAAGCCATGTCAGATGTTTAGAGGGGAAATCACTTTTGGTGAAAAAGCAAACAACTGAAGATCTGCTTTTATGTCCAAGAGAACAAGGCACAAAGGTTGAGAACAATTGGTTTAATCTTTAACAACAAGTTCTACTGTATTTCATAACTTTATATGTAATGTCATAATTAACCTGAAACACAACTAATAACGCCAGAGTTAAACATATTCAATTTCATTCTGAAGTGCAGTGAAGTAGAAGTATAGAGCAGTATATTATAGAAATACCAAATTAAAGTACAAGTACCTCAGAATTGTATTTACGTGTAGCGGAGTACTCTAAATGCACTTTATTTTCCACCACCGTTGTCCTTACAAACACAACCTCATCCCAGTAAACATACTGCAAACTATATTTTAACACAGTGTACTTTTTTATAATGACATTAATAGTAATATCAGTTGTGTCTGTACAGTTTATCAGTACTAGTATATGTTGCCCTTCACCGAGTAAGTAAACGAAGTGGAGCCACATGATTGTGTCATCCTGTAAAATCCAAATCAAAGGTGGACAAAGTTTAAAAGTCACAAATAGACAAACATGACTCAAATGATTCATCACATGTCTTCTAACAGGAACTTACTTTATAAGTAATTACTGCACAAAAGTGGGTAATATACAGGAAACACATAAGGACATCTGTACTTTTAACACCCTGAAGGCCTGCAGAACCATGTATACAGCTCCAAGAGTCCAATGGCAGCAATGAGTTCATATTCAGATCCGTATTGATCAGTGTGTGTTTACATACAGAGCAGAGCAGTGTCATCTTCTCTCTCATACTCAGTTGTGATACACAGCCATGCTGTCTCCAGTGACACAAAGGAGTGCACTCAGCTTGCGCTGTTTTCTAATTTATGTTACGTTGAGTTTGGTGCTTACAAGGTAGGAGATTGTTTTGTCTCTTTAGCGTAATGAAATGTTCATTTTTCATTCTCTGGTTGAGTTTCATTTCCACTAATGTTAAAGTCAAAGACAGGCTGATGCCTAATAATGCTCAAACATAATTTATGAGGTTAAAAGTGGTTGCTATCCTTTTCAGAAGATCAAAAACCTTTGTATCCAAAGCAGATAAAATACCTGTAACTTTTACCATTTATTTTGATCTTATTTATCACAGCAAAGTTGTCAACACAACAGTGAGCAATGAGGAGCCCAGTGTTCGTGCAGCCAGGGCAGTGGGTGATCAGGTGGTAGTTCATCCAGTGGACTGCATTTTGTCTGAGTGGAGTGCATGGTCACGTTGTGACACCTGTCAGAAAAAACGAGTGAGTATGATGATACCAGATGGATTATAGGTAGCTTTGTAGGGGGCTTAGGGGGCTGGGATGGAAGCAACACAGCTACAATACATGTAATATGATACATTTGATGGCGCGTCACATTGCCTCAATGTTCTCCTTATATTTTATTATAAGAAGGAATGAATTCACCCATAGCTGATAGTTTGTGCTGTTGTCTGAGTTATAAGTGCAGAGACATTTACAACAAATTGGTTATACAATTTGATGAAAAAGGCTGTGCTCTTTGAGGGAGCTGTTGAAGAATCCAAGCAACAAGGCTCCAAGGCTCTCCTAACAAGCATATACATGGACCTTAAATCTTAGGTAAATCAACAACATCATAAATTTAACACATACAGCATGTCAGGTTATGATTGGGCTTTACCATGAGCCAGTGATTGTGCAGGATGACTGAAACAGCTAAGTGGTCTGAATTAATACTTTGATTTTTACAAAAAATAGATAGATTACACAAATATGGAAAATTCATTGTTTACTCATGTGAAAAAAGCCTCTGCCTCAACCTATAGACCATCACATGACACCAAAATTCACCAGTGATCATCTGAGGTCAGCAGCTTCTTAATATGCTCCTCCAGCTACTTCCTCTCTTCAGTGTTAGGGAAATACATTATGTTATGATACAAACATCCCCTAATCTTAAAGGATAGGATTTACAAAACATTTGCTTTCTTATGGAGAACTGAACAGGAGTATTGATAACATTCTCTTATCTGCACCACAAAGGTGGAGCTAGCAGCCAGCTAGCTTAGCTTGCTCAAAGACTAGAAACAGTTAGTGTGGCTCTGTCAAAAACAAAATTCTTCTACCACCACAAAGCTCGTAAATTATCGTCTTCTATCTTGTGTGTTTAATTTTTCCAAAATTAGTGTACAAACAACAAGACATCACTTTATAGGGAGCTTATTTTAATCAGTAAACAACAGATTTTGTTAGGTTTGGACAGAGATGGGCCACTTGTTTCCCCCCCATTTCCAGTTTGTGTGCTAAGCTAGGTTGGGCAGGTACTGACTACTGTAGTTCACACAGACACAAATGGTTTTAATCTTTTCATTTACCTTATCTGAGATGTGTAAGGGGCCATTTTACTTACTAACTAAACAGTCAAAGACAGCAGAGACATAATATGTATAAAAATACTGTTATGGACTGCAGTTAACTAAATGTATGGCCAATATCCCACAGGAGCATTAAACTAACCAAATGCAATGCACAGGTTATGATAAATGACATGGGTACACTCAGATTATATTTGAAAAATAAATCATTTTTACAGTGTATGGATTGAGAGATAATTAAAATGTTGCAGTCTGAGATATTTAAACAGTGTCTGTGAGGCAGACAGCTGCACTGCTGCCAAACACCTCTGCTGATGTATTTCAGCACTCTATCTTATCCACTTTACAAGGAGGGGAATTAATAACCATGACATGACAAAGTGGAAACATCCCACTAATGTGATTTTGGCTGTTACAGTGCCCCTGAGCAGTTTCCGAGATCTTCCACCACCTTTATTTAGTAATGAGCTCTCCTATGAGTTTCTCTGACGGTTTATGTTTGTCTCCCTCAACCATCCAGTATCGCTACGCTAAGCTTGAACAGCCATCTCAGTTTGGAGGGCTGCCATGCAATTTTCATGGCAGGGAAGAAGAAACCTGCAATGTTCCCTCACGTTACATCTGTGACAATGTTCCTTTGTGTGAGGGATTTCTCTGCACCCAAACAGGTAGCTCCTACACCTACAGCATTATTAGGTCTTGTGTAATGTTTTAAGAATTCAAGTCACAGTAAGAAGAACATTAATATTCTGTTTCCGATGTGTCGTCTCCTCATTCCAGTCAGGAAACTACTTTGCATTTAAGAGCTTTATTTTTACAGAATTCAACACTGGTGGAAATACACTTCACTTTTTTGTCAAAAGCATGGACGGATTATGACAAAATGGCCCCTGGGCAAGAGGACCCAAAAAAGAGCCTATCTTTAAAGATGCTCTTTGTCTTTTTGTGGTCTTTCTGAATTTCTTTGTAGTTGTTATTTAGTATCTCTTTGTGGTCACTTTGTATTTTTTTGTGGATTTCTTTGTGTCTCCTTCTGGAGGGGCCCCCTGACCCCTAAGGTCCCAGGGCCTGGGCCTGCTTGGCCCATTCAGTAATCCATCCATGGTCAAGAGTTAGATCATATAGTCAGTGCCACTTGTGTGATAATTATGAACCTACCATCGTCAGTCAATTACCTTAGCATAAAAACTGGCAGCAGGAGGAAACAGCTAAAATCAGTTTATCAGCACCTCTGAAAGTCACTAAATTTACTCTTTTTGGACAAGAAATAGTCTGATGTATCTCCACGACCCCATAAAACCATAAGTTGTCTCCTCCAAAGCTTACCAATTAACACACCGTCTTTTTTTACACACAAAAGGTGGCCAAGCACAGTAACTTCCTGGCATCTGTAACTGTGTCACAAGCCTGGCTACTTGTTTCCCACTGCCTCCAATATTTATGATAAGCTAAGCTAATCGGCTGCCTGCTTAGGCTTCATAGTTAGCATAAAGACATAACAGCCATGTTAGTTCTGTCAATCTACAAAAGCCATCTGTTTCTTTCCTCTCCTTCAGGTCGCTGTATTCACAGAACTCTGCAGTGTAATGGGGAGGATGACTGCGGGGACATGTCTGATGAAGTCGGCTGTAGGGGTGCTCTCAAACCCTGCAGGCAGGAGGCTGAAGAGTACTGGGGCATCGAAAACCTTGCCAAAGGGTGAGTCACATTCCATTTTTGTTTTTCTTTTGACCACTTCGAAATGTAAATGTGTGCTGTCCTCAAATCAGTCTTCTCACTGTTTATGCCGTGGCTGTTACTTTTGTTTTCAGAATCAACATCTTGAATAGTAACCTGGAGGGAGTGGTGCTTGATAACAGATACTATGCCGGCAGCTGCTTGCCACACTACATCCAGGATGTCCAGTTCAGAAAGCCTTACAACTTGCAACAGTACACTCTACAGGTAGACAATATACAATCTATCTACTGAGTTAGAGTTGATAGGGTTTTTTAGAACAGTCTGTAATGAGGCACACTATATTATTATGACTTTGTTAATGGTTAATAAAAGGCTTAATAAAGCCTTATAAATCAGTTATAATTCACTGGGACACCAATTTTCAGGAAATCCCATCACTTGCCTTGGGACAAAATACCAAACAAATGGAGTCCTTACAGCTTGTTAACCCACAAATGGTTCTTATTATAACTACTCTGTAAAGGTTTAGCAAATGATTCATTAATATTAATAAAGCAGGCAACATATGATCCCTTGATAAAAGGGGTTTAATATATATAGTAGAGAATGTGATTGTTTCAGCTTGGATTAACTTTAAATCTGAAATAATCAGGGTGTATCTGATTTTCGTATGTTAGAAACATGGTTTACAGTAAATTAATTATTGTTTAATTATTGCTCTCTACAGACAAGAGGCTCATATGATTTCACTCTGCAGTCTTTTGAGTCTTATTCTGATTACATGGACTACACCCTGAAGGAGCGGTGGAGCAAAACCACTGTTTCATTTGGCTTCACCATTCCAGGCATAGTTTCATTTGGCTTCAACTACAATGATGCCAAATACACCAAATCAGTTCAGAAGATTCGCCGTGCCTCTGGCAAGGTGAGAGGGTGTTTGCTTTGTCTTCTTTTTATTAAAATTGTTCAAAACACTAGAAAATATCTACACAAGTGTTAACCTGAAGGCTGTTGGGCATTCCTTAACCTGCCTCTGACTGATTCTGTGCCTAGACCAACAGCTTTGTGAGGGCCAAAGCAGAACTGGAATTGGCCCAGTACATGCTGAAGTCAGACAATTTGATGCTTCACCCTGAGTTCCTGCAGCGCATGCGTTCCTTGCCACAGGCATATGTTTATGGGGAATACAGACAAATATACAGAGACTACGGCACCCACTATATCACTGAGGCTGCCCTTGGAGGAGAATATGAGCACACCATCATTCTGAACAAGGAGAAGCTTGAGAAAACAGGTAATCATAAGTACTGATTCCAAACTGGAATCATCGGGCATCCTCAAGTCAGCTCAAGTTTGGCTCAATTTCGTTGTTTCTTCAGATAATATGATCAGATACTACCTTGTTATCCTTAACATTGACTGCTGTGGCAATGAAATGCTCTACATCATGGAGCCATTATGTGAATGATAATATAATGTTGAATGCAACAACTACTCCCTGACAGAGTTTTGTGGTTCTAGATTATTCTTTGGAAGACTACAAGTCCTGCGTGCAGGCAGGCTTTAATGCTGGGGCCAACATATACGGAGTTTATGTGTCAGTGGGGGCTTCTGGTGGATCCTGTGATGGCCTGCTCAATGAGATGGGAGGTAAGGTACCATGTTTAATCAAATTCTTTACAGTCTGCAAAATGTCTCCTGTTTTACATCAGACACTTGAATGATGCTAAGTTATTCTGTCCGTCTCCAGAGGACACTGCTTTTGGCAGCATAGTGGAGGACTTTTCTGCTGTTGTACGAGGTGGCAGCAGTGAATCCATCACTGCTTTGGTGTCTAAAAAGCTTCCCACCCCACAGCTGATGAGGCTTTGGGGTGAAGGCGTGCGTTTCAACCCTGACTTCATTCGTAAGACAGTGAGTTATTTTTTCTTTCACTGAATCTTGTTTTTGTTGATGTTGCATGCTATATTGACACTTGCAATGCTTTTATCCTATTTCCTGTCTCCCACAAACCACTAACATCATTACTTCTTTTTAATTGTTCCTTTATATATATATATATATATCATTATTTGTTTTGTTTTGTTTTTTTTCATTCAGCTATATAAAAAATTGTCTACTTGATGCAGGAACATTTACAGAAAAGTAGGTCAGCAGTGGGACTAGTGTTGGCAGAATTGCAGAGAGGCAAAGTACAACTAGGCTGATAAATAGCAAATCAGAGAACAAACAGCAAAAGATGCCAAAGAGCAACTCTGCCAAACACAACTAGGCTGTCTTGCTACACCACAGTCAAGCTTCAGTACTTGTGGAGCTTTCTAGTTGGCTCTATCTTAAAAAAATAATAAAGGTAATCTAAGAGAACTGAATTTAAACAAGATCCCAGTTTAATAATGACACTGTTTCTCATTAGACACGGCCGTTGTATGAGCTGGTGACCTCCAGAGACTTCTCCCATGATGCCACCCTGAAGAGAAACCTAAAGAGAGCCCTGTCAGAGTACCTGGCAGAGGCTAGTTCGTGTCGCTGTGCTCCATGCCACAACAATGGAGTAGCTGTTTTGAGAGGTAATCAGTATTATTGTTTGTGTTTTTGATTGAAATAAGCAATACCTTTTTTGTTTCACTCCTCCTTTATACATCAACTTAGGTTTTTTATCACCCTCAACTGAGGACTAAGGAAGCCACTAAGACCAGCATATCTTGTCTCTGCGCAGTTCTCTGGTGTTTTTTAAGTTACAGTTGTGGTCATGATGGTGGTGAAGGAAATGTGGTTTTCTTCAACAGGTACCAGGTGTGACTGTGTGTGTCCTGTTGGCTACAGTGGACGGGGCTGTGAGATCACTCAGAGGCGAAAAGGTCAGCTCTAAAGGTTTAAAATTCAAAATATTACACAAAACATGATATTTTTTTTTTCTGACATAATGTGGTGTGACCCTTTCTGACAGAAATGGCCATTGATGGCAGCTGGAGCTGCTGGGGTGCATGGTCATCCTGCAGTGGAGCAACAGTGACGAGGAGTCGACAGTGTAACAACCCAGCACCCAGCAATGGAGGCTTGGCATGCATGGGACTGCAGCAAGAGTCTACTGAGTGCTTTTAAATATCTGCCCAGCAGCCCTGCTGTCTACCCTGACATAAAGATTTATAAAAACTTTGAAGATAAAAAAAAATGTGTCTGTGGTGTGTCAGCCTAGTCAGACAGAATGGTTCATACTGTGTCTGACTAACTGTGACTTACCTAAATCAGATATCTTCAAAGAATATTTCATAAACAATATTAAATCATGTGAGTATTTTTTTGTATTCTGTTCTATGTAGTTGTAGCATTTGACTAGATCTGCTTTAAGCACTGACCTGAATTCAGCCTCCATTATCCAAATTTAACTTTCATATTAGAGGCAATATACAGATGTCTAAAGCTGACAGTTTCACTCTTATGCTTTAAAAAGGCCACACAAAAATTAACACGCACATAGTAAAGTCTGCACAGCACACATTTATTCCAACCATGAAATACAGTATGTCATACAGTGTTACAAGGATACATGTGTTTTTAATTATTATTTTGAGAGCAGACATTTACAAAAAGATTGTGATAGAGCAGTTTTCTTTGAGTTCAAAAGTATTTAACTTCTTATTCTAAGTTAGCACTCAAGAGCATCTGAGTCTGGGGGGAATGCTAACATTAGCAACGCTGCGTCTGAGAGGAGGAGCCCAGGCAGGGTGCCCCACCCCCGTCAGGTGTGGGATTGTTACAGGTTCTTGTTCGAGTCTTCCTGCCTGAAGTACAGGTTGACCAGGCCCCCCAGCAGGACCACAACCCATCTGTCTTGGTATCTGTCAAATGAAAATGAAAGCTGCTATAAGATGTATTATGGATTTGGTAAGAGGAAATGTCTGCATACTGTCATTACTCCATCACATCCTCTGACCCAAACAGCAAGTGGAACATGCATCTAAAGTGCAATTTTGTACTTTTACTGCACTGCATTCAGCTGACAGCTTAACAGGTCTGGTTTTACTTTAAAATTGTAGCCTAGGTCCCAACCCTTTGGCTTATGACTTGATAAACTAATGACATTGCCATTGGCCTCAGCTGTACCTTGTGTTTAGCCCTGTTTAACACATTAAACTTTCATGGTAAACATTACCTGATAAACATTATCAGGAGCTCAGTGTTTTGTTTTTTTGGCCAGCAAATGTGCCCTTCTGGCTCAGTTCCAATGCTCTTATTGCATGTTTCAGAAAAAAAGCTCTAAAGTCCAACATATATGTTACTCCTGATGTCAATACAAGGTTTAATCAGATTTATTGATTGGCCACACAAAGAGAAATTATGATTTGGAGAGATATCAATTATTATTATTATTATTATTACTATTAGGTAGTATAACAGCTGTCACAATTCCCAAACTGAAACTCATGTCAAACATGAAGCTGTGGCAGTATTCACTGAACCTCAAACTGGTGTTTTTTCCTACAGTTTCAGTGTAAGACCAAATACAGTGCTCTGACCATATCATTGAAGCTAACAGCTAATTTTGCACCCTGAGCTGAATTTTAGACAGCAATGTTTTTTGTGTTGCTCTCCCTGTAATCTCTCAGTTATTTTGGGTCATTTTCTACCTCATGCCCACACAAACATCTCACTGATGATGTCACTTGGAAACTGGTTTATATGACGTTAAAACGTTTTGTCAAAGTTGTGTATACAGTATCAGCATGTGTCCAATGTCCCTAAGTGGCCATAAATGTGTTGTTGTACTTAAATAAATTATTTGAATGTGTTTGTTTTTTATGAGCTAAATCTCACCTCTTCTGAGAGTCTCTTCACAGGCCTCTCCACGGTATCCTGCTTTACAAATGCAGCTACAGGAAGTACCTGTGAGGACAGGAATCCCATTGTGCCTGCAGGAGCTGCAGCGACAGGAGTCAAACTGCTGCAGATACTCATCCCAGGCCCTCTGCATGTTAGCCAGTCTAGCACCTACATGGTCAGCTGCTGTGCTGAGGCGCACTAGCTCATAAATTGGCATGGTCTGGGTCATAGGTGAGGAAGGAGAGAAACAGAATTGAGTTAAAACAGAAGACACACAAGTAGAGAAAAGTCATAAATCAATACTTTAACAATAACTTGTGTTTTGTTTTTCTTCTGTTTAAGAGCATGTTATCATCTTCTGTCAAATCATAGGAAACAATTGTTTCATCCAGTAAGTTACCTCATATTCAATGAGTGTTGGGTTGTATTTGAGAGTTGCTCCCCATTTCCTGTATGTGTCTGCACTCCTGACAGCCAACAGACCAGTGCTGCTGTGTGGGACCCCTCCCTTCACTTTAGTAACAATGTCCTCAATGAAAACTGAACTGGAGTCCCCATCTATATTTCAGAAGCAAAACAAACAAACAATAACAACAAAAAGACATCAGCAACATTACTACAGCAATCCTGAAAATGAAAATGAGAGTAAATAAAGCTAATAAACAAAAATTTAAGGTGATTAGGTACCATGAGGACCTCAGACAGGGATATCCTCAGCACCAGACCAGTATCCACATCTGTTGATTTTGTTGTACTTGCATGGTACTGAATGGTCATGATTAGCTACAATAGAATTTCAGTGTCTCACCTTGACTAAACTTTCCTCCTTTTTTACATGGCTGCACACCCACTTTGAGTTCAACTGTTGCTTGGGCATCAAGTGGATTGCTTAAACCAAGTGAGGCTCCAAAGCATCTACCAGCCTGGTCAGCCTCAAGCTCTGTAAGAGTTTGGGAAGAAAATGAAACTAAAGTAACTTTACTTTCTATTTCCAATTAAACTACATTGATTAACAAACTGTAAAGCCCACAGTACTTGAGTTTGCCATAGAGGTTTTGTTGACGACCACCACATACTCAAGGGATCCTCCCATAATTCCCTCTGTGACATAGTGGGTGCCAAATATGTTGAAGAACTGGGAGTACATCCCAAAGTCATACTGCTCTGGGAGCTCCATGAGTAGAATGTAGAAATCTTCATGAAGCATCAACTTATTGGTTCTCATCTTGAAGTGAGCTGTTTGCACTTTGGACCAAAGCCTCACAAACCCTACGTCCTGAGGACAAAAAAGGCAAGTTTGTTTTTCAGATATATAAATAGTAACAATCATTTTTCTTTTCAGGAAAAGCCACTAAAACTGTAACTTATTTATGCATCAAACAATGGCCTTTCATTTGAATCAACACCTTTCAAAGGAGTTCCCAATTTTAGAGTTAGTTGAGAAGATTGGTTCCACTGTTATATCTGACCATTAAATATTAAGCTACAATACACCTATAAGACGGTTAACTCGGTTAAGAATAGACTGGAAACAGGGGAAACAGGTAGCCATGGATTTGTCTAATGATAATAAAATCTTCCTCTATTAGCACCTATAACATTTACTAACACTATATAGTGAGTTTATTTAATCCAAAAAAAAAAAAAAAAAAACAGCATAGGGAGTTGAGTGTCAAACGATTTCCAGGCCTAGTGACTTGGTGGAGTCTCTGCCAGCCCAGCCTAAAAAAATTTCTACTATGTAACCCTGCATAAAATCTTAACTTACTGTTTTTACACTTTTGATTTTGCACAAATTAAACAAACAAAATTTTGTTTTAATATTTTAATTACTGAGCATTAGAGGTGCTAGAAGGCAAGCTTCATTATCTTTGGACTGGGCTAGGCTGGCTGCTTCCAATCTTTTTGCTAATCTAAGCTAACCTACTTCTGATGGTGGAATGATATTTAATGGACAGACTCAGGGAACAAGTGCATTTCCCAAAATGGAAGTATGGCTTTAAAACATTTGCGAATTTTGGCCTCAAACACTTAATAATTATATAATTCAAACAAAACTAATTGCGATTGCTATAATGTAAAACATAGATACCTGGTTTTTATACTTTGTTATGTTGCTGAGAAACTCCGACTCATGACTTCCACTCAGTCCCAATTGCACATAATAAATCCCGACTGAGACACCAGCATTGAAAGAACTCATAGTTTGCCTTGCTTGCAGTAGGCTCGCCATATCATCATAGTAATCGATGGAGCCTTCTGATGTAGCTTGAGCCTGTAACAAATTTTATGTCAGAATGCCTCAGTTCAAACAGTAGCTACTTTTATGAAGACACACAAAGAAATAAATCACAACCACTGATGTAGATCATAACATTACAATACCACAAAACGGTAGGTATGGTAGTTGTAAGGTTTCCGGTAGTTTTTATCATCCTCGTTGTAGTGCAGGTTCTCACAGAATGCGTCATAGATGAATTTCCTCCATTCACCATTGTAGACATATTCACATTTTCCTCCAAAGTACTTTGGGTCAAGCACATGATCCACAAATTCTCCAGTCAAGACATTGTAACTAGGCAAAGGGAAATAATTCCAATTAGTCATTAAAGCAATAGCTAGACATTTTAAGATATACATTGAACCAGTCATTGAATCTTTCTTTCTTACTTAAATGGTAAGACTGATACCACTCTCATGTCAGTATGGTACTCTAAGTATTATATTAGGTTATCGTATTATATTATATATATTAGGGTAACACCAGCAGCTCATTAACTTAGCTTAGCACAAAGACTAGAAACAAGGAAAGGACAAGCCTGGGCCCTATTCAGTGTTAGCAAAATCCACATACAGGCATCTCTAAAGCTCACAAACACATTATATTTTGTTTTCTTAACCTGTACAAAAACTGGTGTGTAAAAACAACAGGTTAAGGTTCTGCAAAGGGTTATGTGTCCAGAGCAGTGACTGTATGTATTGAAACTATCTGCTTGGATCTTCTGCAGACTGGCAGAGTGAGTACAATGTACAACCCTGCATGAAATGAAGAACTAATTTGTTTCTTCTGAAATGTGGCTACGCAGCAGCATGCAAGACACAGCCACTGAGCTGGATAGACTAACTTGCTTCTGAGCCAACAGGAAATGATCACTGGCCAGAAAGATCTGTGGTGGTGAATTGTGTGTTTATATCAGCAGAGAATTATGCACAAATGCTGTGATTGTGTCCAAACACTGTTCTCAGCTAGTGGAGTTTAAAATGGTGAAGTGCCGGCCATACTATCTGCCAAGAGTTGTGGCTGTTACTGTAGCAGTCATAGATGGCAATGATCAACAAACAGCACACCCCATTGGATTTTTCATCATCAGTGGTGACTTCGATCATGCAAATTTAAAGACTGTTTTTCTGAAATTTACCACCATGTCAAATTTACTACAACAGGAGAAGATACACTTGTGTGTGTGTGTGTGTGTGTGTGTGTGTGTGTGTGGTGTTTGTGTGTCTGTTCTATGATGCACTTTGATTCATTAGGAACAATATTTCATTTCCCTGTGTGTGTGTGTGTCAAATGTGTAAAATGACAACAAAGCTGAAAGTGATCGCAAACTACTGAAATTATGTAGGTATGTATGTATGTATGTATGCATGTTTATATGTATGTATGTATAATTAGAATTATAGGCACCTGAATTTCCAAAGTTTCAAAGCAGTTTGCTGAGTAAAGAACAGTGATTTTTAATCATATGTACATTTCCAAACTGAAATCTTTTTTACAGCTACACATGTAAGTAATAGCTATGCAACATTTACCCTTGAGTGCCTCGTTCAGCACCAGGGATCGGCTGAAGTTTGGAACACTTGTCGTCTCTCTGGTTGACATGTTGACAGCCATCTTCATCAGAAAAATCATCGCAGTCTGATTCTCCATTACAGCGAAGTGAGTGGCTGATACAGCGCCCTGGAGAAACACCCCCTCACTCATACAAACCTAGACTACATATCCAGCATATGCACACACCAACAATCACAACACCTTCACCTCAAAGAGAAAGTGATGGTGGTTATTGAAGGGACTTGCCTGTTTCTTTGCAGGTGAAGCTTTCACCACAGTAGTCTGGCACCAGACATGGTGAGGTTGCTGTTGGACATGCCAGTCTCTCCCACAGTGTCCCAGTGCAGTCTGTGCCTCCAAACTGTGAGGGTTTCTCCATGTATCGGAAACGGGACTATGACAAGTTAAAATGAGTTAGAATTTAAAGTCACTCACTGTGTTCATTCCCTTATACCATCACTGAGATATAGGTTCATACAGACTCTATATGAACCTACATACAGGCATGCATGGCATTCTACACCACAGTAGAATGCATGCCACATATGGCATTGTAGTGCAGTCCATGTTCTCGTGTTTCCATGTTGTTTTATTTGATATGAGGTATGTCTACAAGTTGTTTCAGAGATCCTAAATGAGTTGTGGTTTCTGAAGATTTTGGAAAAAGCCTAAAATTTCAGTTACATAGTACAGAACTAGACTTTTAGTGACTTTATTGAAGTAGGAACACTGATTTAGGATAGCCAGGGCTCTCTTTGGACCAATTGATCATCTCATCCATAATATTGATCTGAACAACTTAACAAAAACAGTCTTATTTCAACTGCAGTGTTTTTGCTCAGCAAGTTCTAGCTGTAATGCCATCCAGGTATTGCAGAAGCTAGCCATAATAAATGTTTTAATAATACTTTTGATTCAACATCTTTAAATTATTGATGCATGTAATTTGCTGTAAAAATAAATAAATAAATAAATAAAACCTTTTTGTCAGTGCAGGAGTTACAAGGAGTCCATGATGTCCAGCTCCGCACCACACAATTGATAGGTATCGGTCTGTTTACAGCTCTGGCCCTCCTCGTCTCTACCCAGCTGGCCCTAAAAACATCCATTATTATCGCAGTTCCACTTGTGATATCCATGTTGGTGTTATTATTAAATCATGGCTATCAAGATGTTTTCCCTAAAGTATAAGAAGTAGTGAAGCAAAGAATACTGCACCTGTTATCAGCAGCTGTCCATGGCTTTCTGGATGCATTCACAACTGTACTAAAATCGATAAGGACATGCAGCGTGCATAAACTCAGAAGTAAATGGATAAATATTTCCATTTTGAAAATAAGTAGCTATTCCTTAAGATTAAAATGCCACATCAGAAAACAACTGTTGTGATCATGTGGGGACTTCTGCCACTGTACTGTTGAACAACCACAGTGAATCATTGATCAAGAGTAAACACATGCTCTTACAACAGCTGGGATTTTTTAAATGCTCTATAACCCCCATTTCTAAACTTCTAATCACCACACACAAACACTCCAATCCAACCAGAACTTGCTGTCCCAATATACAAACATTTTTATTATAGCAACAGTAAATGTTTTTCAGAAACCACAAACAGAAACACTAACATTTTCTTTACCAAAGTGTTGTTTGCAACCATAATCAAATTATTAGGCAAAGCGTACGTCGTTAATTTAAATATTAGTAGGTTGTACGTAGGTAATAGTATTAGTAGTAATATTTTTCTGATCATTATGATAAACATTAATACCTATTCAGACTCAATGGAGCTGTCGACACTCCTGAATTGTCAATCAATCGCACGTGAGCGCGCACGCAGGTTACACGCAACGCGCAGGTGCGTCTCTCACAGCGGCGTTTTCAATTTGTTTGTATTAGCATCGTCCGCATTTTCAAATACGCAGTTCTGAACAGTGATAAACAAGATACGCTGCAATGGAAGAGGTAACGTTTAAGTAGTTAAATCATTTACCTTAAATGATTAATTTCAGATGACGGACTAGAGAGTAGCTGTATTTAGCCTCATTACCATGTTTAGTGCTAACGTTAGCGAAGGCCCCCCCAGAGTCAATACACTTCACGCTGGGTTTGGGTTAATTTACTTTATGAATTAGAAGTGTTTGGTTTATTGATTAATTTCACGGTTTGTAAATACTATAGCATATTAATGTGCCCATTCATCCAAGTTACATATCTTTACAAATAGGAAGTTATTATAATTTATCTCAACATGTAAATATATGTGGATTTATTTCCCCAGGCTTTCATATGTCTGTGAGGTTTCTGCCCCCATCTCAGTACAAATGATGTACATTTTAATGGTGCTTACCACATTAAGAAGGAAAAACTAAATGTAAAGGAAGTATGAAAAACCTTTTCAGAGAAATCATGTCAGCTCTCTCTTATTCTGGATCTCAACAGTTCATGTGTTCTGTGACTTTAGGTGAATGATAACTATATTACTGAATAATCTGTTGAATGTTTTCTTGGTATATTAAATATCAGAAAACTGAAAAGTTTTTTGATAAACCAACCCATAAATTATGTTGCATCAGCATTTGGTTTTGTCTCCCCAAAATTAAACGGATTAAGTAAAGTGTCACTGAAACATTAGTCATTGTAATAATCGGATGATTTTATTTTAGGATGGGGCAATGAACTTCAAAGCTCTGAGGGCAAAGTTTCAAGAAGAAGCCCTGGCTCAGTCTAAAACCAGTCGACCAGCTGTTGCAGAGAAACCCAAACACCTTCCACCTCCTGGAGTTCACTGCGGCTCTGTAGTTAGCAGTATTAATAATGGTGTAGAAGAGAAGACACCAGTGGTTCCCCAGGTCATTTACAGAGATGGACTGCGAGCCTCTGGAGGCAAGCGAAATATTTCCTTTCCACCACAACCTCAGCAGACTTCCCCTTCATCCCACCTTATTAATGGAGACAGCACAAGACAGCAGTCCTTCAAAGAGCGGCACATACCTCTGGTACTTCCTGTCCTGTCTGTAAAGGAGCAGAAGACAGAACCACCAGTCAAAAAGGATCACAAAGCGGAACCAGAGCGAGGAAAAGAAGTTATGCTGCAAATTAAAATCAAGAAGAAAGGTTTGCTGCTTCCCTTCAAGTCAGCTAAAACATCAAAAGTCAGTGCACAAAATGGAGAGGAGCCCGCATATGCTGACCTTACCAACAGACCTTCTAGTGCCCCTGGCGAGTTGCCCAGTGTAGAAAACCAAACTACAGAAGATGAAGTTTCTCTCCAAATTGACCAGCCAACTGCTGAGCACCCCCCCTCTAGCCCATATATACCTAACACCTCTCCTTGTGCACAGACAAATGTTGACTCCAATAATAGAATCATGAGCACTTTGGAGAGGGCCAAGAAGAAGTTCACATACCGACAGATACTGACTTCTGGCAAGCCAAAGAACTTGCATTCCCCTGACTACACATTAAGAGACCAGGTGTTCCATTCACCACCAAAGTACACTGAAAGTGTTGAGCCTGACCCACACATCCCCTTACCAGTTTGTCTTCCACACTTGGCTTGTATTTCAGCCCGGCCTTTCTTCAAAGCCAGTACTTCTGCACACAGTATGTTACACTCATTGATAAACATATTTTGGTAACATCAAAAACCTTTGTCATCTTATACTGTTTATTCAGATTTCTAATGCATTTGCAATATTGTTTTTTCCCCCCAATGGCTAGAGACTGCATTGGATAAGCAGATTAGCAGGGATATAGCTGACCTTCCATTTGTCAGAGCTGGTGAACTTCATCCACCGTCTGTTCCTTCAGAGAAGCCTCTGCCTGACCTAAGGTCACTGGGGCCACCGCCAGCAAAGCCCCTCAGACCTCCACTGGTAGATCTCCTGTGCTATCTACCCAGGGTTCTTGGTACTTTTCTTTTCCCTTTTGCTTTATTTCACTTTTTTGGCCACTGACTGAAGATTAGAGTACAGAAAGTTGTATTGTGCTTGGACCACAGTAACGGTGAATTAGCTGTGCTGTAGTTTACATCAGTGTTTCCCACACATCGACTTTACTTGGGCAGTCCACCCAGGCACATTAACAGCTGTCTAAGCATATTTGGCCACCCACTTTTATTTTTATAATAAATTTTTTTATCTGTCCAAGAGAACTAGGCCATCCATGATCAATTAAGTAGAGAGCAGTTTCCCCTTGCTCTTGATTTTCTTCCTCTTTTAACCATTTAAAATAGGTAGAATCTTAAAGATTGTACATCTGCATGCGGTGCATTGATTCACTCAGCCGCTCCTCTCTCACAGACACATTGACAAGACTCCCAGCTCTTCTTATTAGTAAGCTAGTAAGGCTAAGCTAGCTAAAGTACTGTTAGAATACAGCTGTTGCCAAGGTCAGCATGCTGTATATAGCATGGGTGTATATGAACTGCTCTGCACGTGGATAAAGTTCATGCTATTTCTTAAGCTCTGATGCTGAATGTTTGCCCCCTCAGTCCAGAGGAATATCGAAAAATACACGTGGGAAAGCTGATCAGTCTGACGATTATTTCCAGCCTTCAGCCATTGCTGCTGAAGCAGCAAGAGAGGGTCAAAACAAGATAGCTGCTGTGGGAGTGCAGCAGCGACAGGTCAGATCAACATCACAACAACAGCAAGCACAGAGGCACTATAGCATTACTATATGTAATACCAAAAAAAAAAGCCCTGCCACAAGTAGAATCTAATTCTGTGGGAAACACTGTACATTATTTTTGTTTGTGGTAAGAATGAACATCAAGTGCTGGTTTGGGTTTCTTTTTATAGAAGTGTCACCAGATCTTAATCAGGCACCACCTGAAGAGCCAGAGTCTCAGCACCCATCCATCCCCAACCCTGTACTGGATGCTCCAGAGTTTCCAGACTTTGAAAGTTCCGAGATGGAAATCGCAGACGGAGAAGCTGTTGATATTGCTGCAATAGAACTAGAGGCTTTAGACTTGGTCAACACTGACCTTCCTGACTTTGGGGTCACCAGTTTCGAGGGTCCACAACTGGATTTGTTGGTGTGTGATCCTCTAGAGCCCAGTGTGAGCTCTGTCGTCAAAGATCTGAACCTTGGCAGTCCAAATATAATACCCCTTGATCCTGCCAGCTTTCCTGAACCAACAAACATTTTAGAGTTCCCACAGCCTGTTGCACCTGAGCAGTGGTCCCAGAATGAGGAGGCAACTGTACATCCATTTTCTAATTCTCAAGCTACTGAGACTGACGTGGGAGCTGCTGAGTGCCAGTGGGCCCCAGAGGAGATGGAACTTGGTGTCTATGCTCAGTTGAGAGATGGGATTCAGCCACATTCAAGGTGAGTTTTATTGTAACTGGAATTTTCTGTGGCATAACCTGTATTTATAATTTGATCATTTTCCTGCGTAGTGTTTATCACCAGGACAGTTACTGTGACAGGTGTGATGATGTGTATGAAGGTCCTGAAAACGCCAACAAATTCATCACGAGCCAGAACTCTCGGAAACGTAGAGCTGGTCTAAAGAGTAAGAATGGTTTGCTATAGACAGTGTTTCATTCTCAATATGAGACCTTTTGCAGATATTTATTCTTTACATTTAACTTTCTTGTTGGTTTTTTTTTTTTTTACAGATCCATATGCTGACAACCACTCTATGGTAACTCTTGTTTGAATCTAATTGAGTTTAGTATCATCTTAGCAGAGTTTATATTTATAGAGACAAGTGTGCAGTGAATAAATAGCATGTTGCACTATTTCTACAATCATCTGTGGTAAATTAAAAATCATCTGTGTTTATTTCAAGAAGGAGGAGGTGTGTCCTAACACGTGGTCCCGGAATCCAAGGTATGTAGGGTGTTTTTTTTTTCCTTCCCTCAAACATACAAGTCCTGTTTTCTCACTGGTTTTTGCCAGATGGAAGACAGACATCTTACTGTGGTAAAGGCCAGTGTAACAGGAGAACATGCTCCTTTGATTCATAATCATACCACTGGCTTCAGAAAATGTCAATAACAAGCTGGTCACACACCTGCATGCCTTTTGTTTTGTTTTTTTTTTACATGAACTGTGTTGAGTTATTTTTATTAGCATTTAATTGGTGTCCCAGGTGGTAAATGTAACCTTTGTGAAAAACTAGATGTTTCTCTTCCAATGAGCAGTTTGGTTTATTTTCAGTAAGGAATGGCAAAGCCCCAGCACTGCTGACCACAAAGAACAGAAGAAGAAGGAGAAGCAGCGACTGGAGAAGGAGAAAAAAGAGCAAAAAGAAAGAGAGAAGAAGGAAAATGAAATGAAGAAGAAGTTCAAAGTAAGTCAGTCGTGTTACACAGGTTGATCATTTCTTCCCTCTAGTGGAGTTGTGTTTTCTCTAGTGTTTTTGTCATGGTCACAATTGTGGTCAATAAAAAGCAGGAAACTGCTTGAGGCTGTAAATAACAGCAATTTATGGAGATAAAATACTATCAAAAATGTTACAAATGCGTGTTTAATGTTTTGTCTGTAACAAGCGATTTGTGTGTGTGTGTCATGAGGATCACAAATACATGCTGTACAAACTGCACATAAAACACATTTTGCAAATGCTTAAAATCGATTTTTTTGTGTGCAGTTCTTTAGAAAGTACGTACACATTGTTACCTACGCATGCGTGGATCGTCTAACACACACGAATCACTTTCCACGCACACATGGATTTTTGAGTGTTTTTCCGCACACTCAAAAGTCCACAATCCACGAATGCACGGTGCGTTTAATGACACGTGGAAAACTCAGACATCCGAGTTTCCAAACCTGTTTCCCAAACAAAAGTATTTACACAACGCTATTCCAAATGGACGCATTTGTGATCCTCATGACACAGACACAAATTGCTTGTTACAGACAAAACGTTAAACACGCATTTGTAACATTTTTGATAGTATTTTATCTCCATAGCAATTCCCCTGTTTAGAATTGTTCTAAAATCACTGTAAACCTTTCATTTCTTAAAATTTTAGGTGACTGGTGATGAGGAGCCTTTGTACCATGCCAGGGTGGTGATGGCCAGTAAAGTCCGAAAGCATGACCTACCTGTGAAGAACGGAGACACGGTCAGCATTATCCGCACCACCAACTGCCCCAAAGGCAAATGGCTGGCTCGGGATGCCAGCCACAGATGTGAGTGTAGACTTGCAGAATATTGATTTATTTTCATGTGGTCACTCAGTAGTGATGTGCAGGTGAAGCCTTATGAAGCTTTTGGGCCTTTTTTCTCTTTGTTCAGAAAAAGATGCATAGCTTCTCTAATTTTCAGTAAAAATGGGACTTGAGAATAGAAAGCAAGAAAATCACTGGTTGCTTATATCAGCCTATTTCACAAGATTAGATGTGGACTTACAGAACCATGTAATGATTCCACCTGAAATTCAGTCATGGGAGTAACAGGACTTCTTAATATGTTGTCTGCATCTCACTGTTTTTAGTTACTGCTCTTTCTTGGCTTTGTGCAGATGGTTATATTTCAGTCATGAATGTGGAGCTAAATATCAAGGAGATGCTGGAACTTGGTAAGAAAGCCAAAGCAGCAGGACGAGGAGGCAACTTGGAGGGAGATACCATCAGCATTGGGAGCAGGTACTGGGTAGTTCACTGGTGAAATGATTTACTGTGCATCAGTTATTACTTATAACTCTCCTTTGTTTTGCAGATCCTCTAACCACCCTGTCTTAACAAGTAGCTGTAAGTGTTAATAGCCTCTACACAAAGACTACATGCACGGTCACCTCTAACTCACTAATTGCGTTTTTCCATCCGCTCGGGTCTGCCTGCTTCTATCAAGCCGAGCTGCAAGGGTACGCTTTGGCCTCTGTTTCCATCTGTTCCTAGCAGCAGGGGGTAATCGTGCTGACTCAGGTTCAGCCGAGGGGCCCTTTAGTGGAGTCGGCTCATTGAGACACATGATTGGGTGCTTTGAGGGAACGTCCTTACATTCAGCAACAGTCACTTTTTGTCCATAGTATAATTGCAGCAAGATCTGATAATGCACTCTTTCACTTGGTCTTCTGATGAGGGGTTAAAATAATGCCTAGCATCATGGGCTCCACGCTGCAAGCTAGTAACACCATACAGACACCGTAAGATGTGCTCGCGCCGACCTCACGTGATCAAGATGCGGAAGATAAACACTGCCTTTTACAGTGCAGTGGAAGCCAAACTGCGCCGACTCTGGGGCAGCTCAGCATGAACGCCTTGACAGGAGAGGTCAAAAAAGGCCATAAGTGTTGAGTTAACTACTGTGTCTCAGAGAGCCCTGCAGCCTAATAATTACAGAACACAAAAGGTAACTGATTGATGTAATGTATGGACTTACTGGCTGACAGAGTACAGTTGCTCTGAGATTGGAAACCAGTTCAAAGACCTGATTTGAAAAACAAAACTAGTCGTCATCTGCTTGACAGCCATGTGTTTTTTATGACTGCAAAGGAATTCCATGTAAGCTACAGGTTTTTGCTGCTACCCTGCCAAACGTCTTTCACTAGCAAGCACACTGGGCTTTATCAAACTGGTTTTCCCTCCGCAGTCACAGATGACAGTGAGGAGTGGTCCTGCGAAGATGAGGATCTCTCCCTCTTCACTGAAAGCCAGTAAGACTGACAACTGTCTGTCCTTTTTCTGTGGTTCAGTGTTGCCTTTAGATTTGTAAGAAGAATTTCAGAAACCATTAACTTAATAGTTTTAAGTCATTTTCTCTGAAAGTTGTTATTGAATTGGTGTTACACATGGTGTATAATTATTTTTCTTTTCATTTTGCAAAGCAGCCTTCCCCAGCAGAACTCGACCATATCTGAGACGTGTGAGTACAAGTTATATCCAGTCTTGAAATAAAAACACGAGGAAAGAAGCCCCCCCCCCCACCCTTCTGAGCCTTCTGGTTTAAAGGAAAATGCAAGCTCTGCTTCTGGTTGTTTTATGTTGTGCGCTGACATATGGCAGACTATTATGCCTTTGATGTGCACTTTTACCAGGCCGTTTTCTTGCGTGCTCCCTCCTCTGTCTCGCTGTCATTAAATAACTGACCCCCCCATCCTTTCCTCATTCACCCACCTCTGCCTTTCATGTGTTCACTTTGACAGGTTGCGGCCTTGTCAATGCCCAGCAGAATATGAGCAATGCCGGCGGGGAGGACTTGCACACACAGTAAGTGTCAGACACAGGAATTAGAGCAGATACCTTGGTACAGGTACATAAAGCTCTCTACATACTCAAGATGTTCCCTTTGCACATGTGAGGTGTGTGTGTGTGTGCATATTTTTACATCTTTTCATGAGTAATTTAATATTAAGGATGAGAATGAAGAAAAAAAATTTAGCAAGCTAAACAAACTGAAGCCATTTGGGTGGGCTGTAACATTTTAGGGGTTGTTTCTATTTGTGCCTTGATGGCAATAATGGAAGGGACTCACCAAACTAGGGCTACAACTAACTGTTGTCTTCATATTGTATTCATCTGTATGAAGTTTTCTCTTATCTATCATTAAGTTCTTCTATATGATGGGACTAATGGAAAAACAATGTCCCATAGCCTTAGAGGTGGCATTATGAATTTTTCTGTCCAACCAGCTGTCAGAGATATTCAGTGTACTATCATATACTGTCTAACTAAAACAAGGCCGACCAGTACATTTAGGCTGAAACAAGTAAATGTTTGATATGATTAATAATTTACCAAAATAACTCCCATTTGACCCCCAGAATAGTCAGAGCCTTGAAGCCATGTGGGTTAAAACAGATGTTCCCTTTTTGTTTCTTGCTTGTATCTGAAATAGGATATAATGATTGGTCAAATTAAACACACACACACACACTGGTAGCCTTTCTGCTTCTTTTTGGTACTGACCATTTTTGGGTTTGTCCCGTGATACTGGGAACGAATGTGGCCCCTCAAAGCCTCCATCATATGTTCTGTACTTGAATATAACTGCACTAAAGCATTCAGAAGGCACAGCTCAGGTCGTCTGTTTTAATGGTGGCTTCTATGTTTAGGCAAACCCAGAACCATGGTTACTGTGCCAATTCTGATGTTCTTCGCCTCGTGTAGGCCATTGATGAGAATAAAGATTTATGGCAGTAAAAGGACTGAAACAATATATTGTCTCCAACTTCTAGGACCAGCCATGAAGCCCTGCAGAAACTAGCCATCTTCTTTCAACACAACCAAAATGAAGTTGTTGACGATAGTGAAGGAGCAGCGCTCACAAAGTACAGTATTTTTTTTTTTTAATAATGTTGGACATTGTTGAAAGTTGTCTTGTTTAGGTTCACTAACATTGTCTGGGCAGTTATCTGTAATCTGTTTTTCACTTTATCCATTCTGTCCCATGCAAAGTGCTGAGCCATCAAGTAAGTGCACTAGGTTCAATGTGTTTTTCCATGACTCCTCTGTTGTCACCACTTGTCATTCTCACTGATAATGGTGAAGCTAATGGGAGAGCACTTACTATAAGGACATGACAGGCTAAACACTGGTTGACATCTTGATTGTAATGGAAAGTAACTTCTGAGGAACATTTATCTGTTTCAAGTAACCTGGAGAGATGAAGTTGGTGTTGGACATTTTGCAGAGACAGCAGTTCAAAGTAAATGTGACATCTGTATCTGCTTGTCTTTAACCAGCCTTTTTGGGTGCTGTGGAGGAGCCACCGTATCTGTAAGTGCTGACTGCTTTCCTTCCAATCCCCAGTGAAGCTCCGTTTGATCTCATTTTTATTAGCTGAGCACATGTATATTTTGCCAAAATGAGCACAGGCGGTACATACTTTGACATCCTCCTCATGAATTGTGATGTTCTGCTTTTGTATGACAGTGAAAAGGAGGTTGACTTCACCGAGCTGGAACTCCTTCCTCCCCCACCTCTATTCGCTGACCAGTTCTAACCCCAGCAGCGGCTTCAACAGGGAACATCACTGTGGAAAAACTTAAACTGCACAGGTTCCTGCCATTGAGACTAGTTTGCCATGTATTTGAAAATCATTGAACGTGCTAGAGTGGAGAAAAGTGAAAAAAGAGAAAAGCATTCTAATCATGATTTCACTTTTGTTTAGTGAGTTGTGCATATTGATGCATTTTCATTTCATGTTTTGCACTTTTTTTTTTCTTTGAAGTTGCTGTTAAGAGTAAATGGGAGCATAAATTGAATTATTGCAGTTTGTCCAAAGGAAAATGAAATGAAGTAGCAGACTGTTCACTTGTGGTGTGTGTGTTTGAATATGTTCTTTGAGTTTCAATTTCCTTTCATCACTGTTACATCTAATAAATATTTGTCACTGATTTATGCTTTTGATGACGTTTCTGTGACTTTATTTCTATTCTCAATGATGCAGCCTGCTGGAACAATAGTACCCAGTCCTGAGATGACTACCAGGTCATACTACTCTTGTCACAACGTCATACACAGTGCCACAGCTTGGCAGAGGTCCCTCATAGATTAAAACTAGTTGTTAGTTCACAGTTTATGTATATGAGAGAGTGAGTAATCTGGGGATTTTACTCTTATTTCCAGCTGGTGTTTTTCCCCAGGGAAAGTGTGTTTAAATAAAGAAAGTCATTCATGACCATTTGAAAAACTAACGAAAAATGGTGAAAACCATACAACAGAATGTATAAAAGACCGAATGTATGGACCAGACGGTGGAAAACCCCCCCTCTCGGTTGTCTGGCTGACTCGTCGCTTTGTGAAACCCCCTTGTGTCTGGGTTGTGTTGTAAGCATCCCTCCTCACTGGGGGGGTGAGCGAAGGAGCTCATGGCATTAATTAATAAGGGAGGAGCTGAAGGGGGAGGGGCTTTGTTGGAAGGCTGTCTCAGGCTCCCACCTCCCCCATGGAAAGGAGTTGAAGGGTCCGAAGAAAGTGTCGCTACTCGGAGCGACGGTGCCAGGGTCTGGAAGTTCAGCAGAGTAAGAATACAGGCGGTACATCGCTGGGTGTCTGTAGTAAAAGTTAAGGTAGACGGAGCTTTGCGATAGTGACAAGGTTTTTATCCCGTTTTGTTTGAAGCACATATAAGGTTTTAAATGCAGCGCTGTTTGATATATGAGAAAACGAGGCCAGCCGAGACGAGGAACGGCGGGAGTTCACTGAACAACAAGACCTGCAAAGACCACGGCAGGAGAAAGCTGCTGGTCGGAGTGGACTTCTTCTGTTTGTTTCTAGGTAAGGTTCCTGCTGCAGCCTGCCCTTATGGCATTTATCACAGTGAATTAATGGCTTGTTAAACCTTCATTTTGTTCAATTGTAGTAGCATTCTTTAAACTAATGTGTTCAAGATGAGTTGAACTAACCCTAGGCTTCTTTTTTTTTTTAAATGACTATGATATTTCCTATAATTAACTGTATTTGTAACATTTAAAAGTTGTACTATATTATAATACTGATATTTAGAACACAATCACTCTTCTACCAGTACTGTCCTGACAGCTAACCTAAAGCCAAACAGTGGGGTCACTTAAAATTAATTTGACTTCATTGAAACTATTAATATGATAATGAAAAAACAAATACCTTTGAACTGTTGTATCTAAATACTTTTATTAGTTTAAGGGTAAATGTTTCAGCTACACCAACTGGACAAGCTGTGTTGCTTAAGCAACAAGTGATGCCACTGGCAACTTCAGCTGTAATAGATATAACATGACTGACTTAGCTATGGGAACACTGTTTTCATCAGCCCAGAAATGTGCTAGCAAAGGGGAAACTATAATGAATTGCTCTAGGAGGGATGTTTTTCTTTGGTGCCCACCCACACCTGTACCTCTGCTTTGACTGCTCATTATATTTGCCAGGATGGCTGACATTCCTCACTGGTAGGAATTCTCTTGATCTCAACATCTGGCATAATGTATAATGTGTGTGGAGTAATTAAGGGAAATAGTGAAAAGGTCAGACCTTAGTGTGAGTGCATGTTCATTCAGCACCAGTCCTGTGATGTTCAACAGCTGCAGACCCTTGGTTAAGTTTGTTGTTGTGGATGAAAGCTTTTCTCACACTCAAGGTGGAACTTAAGGGTCCTGAAAAAGGTCTGCCGCTCTCCTCAGGTCTCAAGCCTTCCACTGATGAATGATTTCACACATTGTGTTTTTCTTCTGTAATAAAATTGTACGTTTCCAATGTGGTGTTCTGTGAAACACTGGTGTAGTGTCATGATCGCAGCGAAGCAACATTATAGAAAATAAAAGTATTGCAACTGCATGGGGAAAGCAGCAGTCCAGCGATTGTTTCAAATGTTCCAGCATAAACGGTGTTTTTCTGAGAAGCTATGTTTAGTTTTAGGCTTGGTTTTGTGTCTGCGAAGGGCAAATGCCCATGTTTTCCTCAGTGTGTACTCTATGTATCAGCAGTGTTTTTCTGGCTGAAGATGTGGTTTAAAGCCAGCACCCACAAGGAGGAAATGGTGGGCCAGTACTGCAATCACTACTCCTCCATTCTCACGTTGTACTTCTCTTATCACTGTATCCAGGGATATCCATCTCCTGCTCTCTCATGCGTATGAACCATCTCCAGTCACTGTGACCCCAGTAGAACATCAGTGTCCGTAAAGATAACATTGGTCTATAGGCTGGAGGAGAACTTAACCCTGATGCAGAGGTGTTCTAACTAAATCCTGTCAAATAATGCTGAGGAAGGAGGTGACCAGGTTCAATTTATGTTAAGCCGTAGCAGGTGGTTTTCATGTTTTAATTGTCTTATAATGTTTCCATGTGCTCCTGGCCTGTTTTAGCCCTGATTTGCACCTATATTTTTTGGTTTTGTAAAAACATGTTGACTTAGGAAATCAGGAAAATAAAAATGAAAGTAGTGGTAACTTCTTTTTTTAAAGGCTTTGCTCACCAAACTCTCTGCATCCCTACTCCCCTAAAATGTTTTTTTATGTGGGTGGTATTTAATGGCCAGTTGTAGTTAGTTATGTAGGGGGTAGTGCTGGAATTCTCATTGGCAAGTATCCCATAACCTCAGCAAGTAAAATGAAAACTTCAAGTAGCTACATTTTTGTTACTGGGTTGACCTGACCCTTTAAAAATAATAAACATTAGCTTGATGTGTAAGACAGATTCAGTATATACTAAAAAGGGAGTGAAGTTCAGTTGAATTGACCCTTCTTGTATATATGATGTTCTCAGTTTGGACTGAATTATGTCTGTGTAAAAGAGGATAATGCATTTGTGTAGTTCATGTATACAGTACATACAGTACATGCTATAGACGGGCACAAAGTATCAGTGTTTTAGCCACAAGCAATTCAGTGCAAATGCAGTTTTGTTGAACCCACCAAGCAGACCTGGTTCCCCTTTCACATTGGTACTGTGAACAAATTTTTGCACAAAGCCAGACAGACAGACAGAGAACAGGTTGTATAAAGGCTGCAACTACATCTATGTCTACACCACAACTACCTCAGCGATGTACACATTTCTACACCAGACAGTGAGAGAACCCTGCAAGTGGAAAATGTGTCTGTTTATTTTAACAGTTACACTTGGTGCTTTGGCCAATGTATCCAAAATATGGCAGGGGTTTAATTCAGTGTGAGGGTTAGACACTGTTTCTAGTTTCCACAAAGATGCGTATTTTGAACAGAGACAGACCTCAGTTGTGTGCTGAAAAAGTCATCATCATTCTTCATTTGCGATGTTTGCTTGTTTTCGTTTAGGGCTCCCTAGTTGATTATTAGGTAAACTGCTTTAGGGCAAGACTGAATAGAAGGCACCTGTTCACGTTAAAAACTGAAAAATCACTCTGACCATTTTGCTTGTCTCTGTTGACTTCAGGTTCATGTTGAGCTAATGCAAAAGGCATACCCACGCTAGCTGACTGATGTTGTTGTTGGCAGAATGATGACTCCTCCTTGCCCCCCACCCCGGGCTTGTAGAAGCGGGAAGGGAGGAAAAGGGTAGGAGGGGAAAGTCCCAAGATGCGGTACACAATGCTGATGCTGCAGCGTTTAGATAGGTGGACGGGGTCAGAGAACTAAGTGGAGGGGAAAAAAGACCCAGCTCAATGTCTGGAAAACAAGACCTGACAGCGTCTCGTGTTTTTTTTTCCATCATTCCCATCAGCTGTTTGAGGCACTTGACCCTGCGCTGTGGACAGTTTATTTCATCAACCCATTTGCCACTTCTGTTTCTCTCTCTATCAGTCCCTTCTGCCTCTGGTCTTGTGGTTAGCACTGGGTCTGTGAGCGTGTGCGCGTGCTGAGGTGCGGTTACTGTGGTGTTCTTTTTTTTTTTTTTTTTTTTTTTGGCACTGCTATATAAGTCGCTGTGAATGTGTTTTAGTAAGGACTGTGTGGTTCAGTACATGGCCAGGCCAAACAAACTAAAAGATCAGAAATTCAGGATTTAAAGAACAGTATATTTTTACAGCTCCTTCTTTTGCCACCTGACCTGCCTCAGCCTCGTTCAGTTGTTTGTTTTAAAAATTAAAATGAGAGTGAATAATATGCGTCCTGCTCAGTGTGGAGGGAAGGCCGGTGTTCAGGCCGCACAGCTCCGTCTGCAACCTGAGCTCAGCCCAGCTGGACCTTCAAAGGGCAAAGTCAGCTGTGTGTGTGTGTGTGTGGATGTAAGGGGTTGAGGGGCTCAGCAGCAATTGAAGTGTGTGTTGACATTTGGTCTGAGATATCATTCCACCACCACCGCAGATCCACCTTCAGCAACTCTCTGCACCCTGCTACATTTTAGCTTTTTGAGGCTAGACAGAGGAAGAGAGCATGCGAGTTTGTTTTTCTTTGTATTGGCCGAATGCAGAATTATTCAAAGAGTGGCTTGAAAGCTACAGAATCAGTTAAATGGCTCTTTGAAGTGATTTGAAAGTGTATTTTCCAAATTCTGTCAGAGACTTGAGGCCTCTCCCAGGTACCACATCCGCGCTCAGATTTCAAAGTCTTCCTCTGAAGCCTTTGGTAAATGAGGAAAATAAGCCATCTTTTGTTGCCCACAGCTTAGTTTCTCCCACTTTATGTTTGTTGTCAGGTGGTAAATAAGATGTTTT